>NC_133618.1:545100116-545400116 GCF_048593235.1 Sminthopsis crassicaudata
AAGTTGAAGTTACAGGATTTGTTTACAAGGAGACTCTTCTCAGTCTTTCTAAAAGTGAGATATGATACGTAGCATAATCCTAAATCCAAAGATATATGCCAAATTTGTTTAAGGAACTCAGAGATATATAGAGGAATCAGAAGCATGTTTTTCCTTATAGAAAATGAAGGGTTTCCTTCCATTGCAGCTTTTGTAGTGTCTAAATAATTCCTCTCTTCCCTTTTCCTTTCCTTTCTTTCTCTTCACTTCTTTTTCTGATCTAAGGTTCCAGTGACTGCAAAGAACATCTGGAAATGCCATAGAATTGCTTCCATCAAGTCAGAAATGGAAATGAATTACTCTAGTTGTTTGTTTTCCTCTGAGGGATCAGTCAGGCTGTGTTTTGTTATGATTTCATTTGATCACATACCAGCATACTAAAAATGTCATCTTGTTGATTTATCTTAAGACTCTAATCATTTGCATTCAAGACAGTACAGTCTAATAGTTGGGAAAGGGCAGCAAGATCTATGTATTTCTGACTTTTGTTACTGGCTTTCTTGCTCACTTGCCGCACATCCTAGACTCCCATGCTTTTAAGATGTTTGGGGAGCATCCCTACTTTACACCATTATCATTCATCCTTCTATAAAATGCAAAGGACAAGGAATGTGGCACATATCATACTTTGTTACTTATTTAATGATTACAAACTATAATCCAGTCTAACCCTATATTCATTTATCAATTAATTTCATCAATATGTTTTATTAATATACTTTGCTTGTATCATGAATTTCATGTTGTCTTTCTCAATCGAATGTAAGCTCTTTAAGGACAAAAGCAAGTATTATGCCTGGTACTATAGTAAGTGCTTAATAATTATGTTAATTGATTGCTTGTGGGTACTATGCTAGGGGGTAAGTATATGAACACAAAAAGGAAAAAAAAAATCAGTTTTTGCCCTCAAGAAGTTTATAGTTACTTGGATGTGAAGTGGAATGGATAGGATGAGGGGAGGTGGAAAACTTAAGCTTATACATAGTATTTTAATTCTTAATCTATATTTTTATATCCTGTTTTTCTCTCTCTCAAGGAAAATTTTTCTTCCTAATGTCTCCTGTATTCTGCGATGTACTACTTATAATTTCTGTTGTTGCCTTTCTCTTCAGGGGAAAATAAGTCTTCAAACTTCTGGCCCCCAGGTAATGATCCAGTTTGGTGTTGTCATGACCTCTAACACTGCTTTGTTTTATTTACAATTTCAGTTTCATTAGGTCTAACTATTAACTGCTGGGCAATGTCAGAGTCAGTAAATAACTTGATGGATAGGAAGAAGCAAATACATTTCACCAAAATCACCATGGCACACTAATTATCCCTTAAATAAAGGATATTTACTTTAAAAGGGCATGGGTAGGTATATGCTACAGACTTATAGGATGGCACCTTATGTTTTCTGGGTTGAAAAATGGAAGAAGCACTCATTTGGGACTTTGCTCTTCTCTTTTTCCTGAGTCCCAAGGCTGGTGAAAAAAAAAAAAAAAAACTCATCTATTTGTAATAATTGCAAATGTGAGGCACCAGCAGTAGTGAAGAGCCCTTCATATGGCACCTAGTAATAGATGGCTAAAGGCGGCACAAGGTGAAGGTCTTGGTAATTGAAGCCTGGAGGCTACTATCAGCATCCTGATTCTACCAAGTTGACAGTGCCTCATCCCTCAGTGCCAGATCCCATTAGGATACCCCCAAGTGACAGATGGCCCTCCCAAACTGCCAATCGGCACAGATGTGATCCCCGCTTTGAGATAAACAATAGCACTTGCTGGCATGTGAGGTAACCTAAATTCTGTCAATTATAAATCCTACTGAAGGCCATGGTCACAGAGAGCCTGGATTCTTAGGGTCTCTTGGTCTTTTTTGTGATGAAAGAAGCATAATCTGGTGGAAAGGATACTGAGCTGGGAAAAGGGAAATATGGGTTCTAGTTTTTTGGATAAGTTTTGTAATCCTGAACAAAATGCTTTATTTCTATAAGTCTCACTTTCATTATTTATAAATCAAAATGCAATTTAATCTAATAAATATTTATTAAACACCCATGACTGGAACTACTATCAACTACTGGAAAAACAAAGACAAAAATGACAAAGAGCTCCTGCCCTCAGGGAGTTTATATTCTACTATATTTGTACTAGATCAGTGGTTTTCTCTTTCTTTCTTTCTTTCTTTCTTTCTTTCTTTCTTTCTTTCTTTCTTTCTTTCTTTCTTTCTTTCTTTTTCTTTCTTTCTCTCTCTCTCTCTCTCTCTTTCTTTCTTTCTTTCTTTCTTTCTTTCTTTCTTTCTTTCTTTCTTTCTTTCTTTCTTTCTTTCTTTCTTTCTTTCTTTCTTTCTTTCTTTCTTTCTTTCTTTCTTTCTTTCTTTCTTTCTTTTTCTTCCTTCCTCTCATCTCAGGACTCTTTAGTGCTTCAAAAATCATTGAGAACCACTCCTCCACTCTCCATTTCTGAGATTTTGTTTATATCTATTGATATTTACCATATTTGAAATAAAAAGATCCTAGAATTAATCTTAAAATGATCTTGGGAACACCAAAAGGATTTCAGGGATGCACAGGGATCCCTAGACTACACATTGAAGACTAATAGACTAGACTAAGTATAGAATTAAGATTAATTCTATAATTCTGAGCCAAGTAACATTAGGCAAACTTTCAAATAAGGAAAACGACTGAGGAAAAATGGCATGCCCCTTAGTGTGAGTGATCATGGCATTTTCCTCATTCCAAAAGAGCTAATAATTAAAGTCCTTCAAGTAGGTAAACCTTTAAAAAAAGTGAAAACATGGAGGATCATGGCTGTAATTTACTCATGTCTTCAATGTTTGAATTCAATATATGTTAATTGATTATCTGCTTTGTATTATTACAAAATATGATCTCTGTCCCTGAGGGGTTTATTGTCCAGTTGAGGACAGAAGATTTCTATACACTAAAAAAGACTAAAATGTAAGAGAGGCTGTCACTGAGTGATAAAATGCATCACAGATTACAGGGACTCTGGCAGGTGAGTAAAAAATGTTCCACTCTTTGTATAGAATCTAACAATCATTGAAATAGCTATTGGCTATTTAAAAACAAATATGGTGTGATTTTTATTTGTAACAAGTGAGCAAAAGAAAGCAGATCCTATATGGTTCTTCCAGAATGCAGAGACAGAGAAAACCACAATATCTAAAGCCAATGACATTTTTTTCCTTTCTGCCATGTTTTTTCTTTCCAGACGGTTCTGAGATTCAGAAGTGAACTGGCCAGATTTTAGTCTATGAGCATCTATTCTTGTACAGTGATTGCTTGGAAGAGGTATCTGGTTACAGGATGGAATGTGCTTCCTCTTTAGCCACTACTTTCTAA
Organism: Sminthopsis crassicaudata; assembly: GCF_048593235.1. Classification (NCBI taxonomy): domain Eukaryota; kingdom Metazoa; phylum Chordata; class Mammalia; order Dasyuromorphia; family Dasyuridae; genus Sminthopsis; species Sminthopsis crassicaudata. Next base: position 545,103,508 of record NC_133618.1, read on the forward strand.
TATGCTGAAGTCCTACAACAACCAGAGGGAATAGGGGAGGGTGTTCAATTGACTTTCTTGATTATAGTTTCCTTGATGTTGCCTTTCATATCATATGTAAGAAATAAATTTGTGTCAGGCCTCAAAGGCCAAGGATCACCACTACTTCTAAATCTTATTCATCTTTCCATAGACCCCATCCTTCTGTGCAAAACATTCCTTGATCAATCCTATCTCCAATAGCTCTTGTCTCTGACCTAGAATTCCTAAAGGACTTGCTATCTATGTAATTTATTTTTCTATTAATAATGGACTGTTTAGTGATCACCTTCTAGTATCGTTTTGAACTCTGAATTTAATCTTTATTAGGGTTACTTAATTCCCTTTGCCTTTATGCCCTCTTTCCTCAATAATAACAACTCAATAAGTGATTGCCTCATAACTATGAGATAGGTAAACCATATATTAATTTCAATATCATATATTGAGGGAAGTGAATCCTGCATAAGTGTCATACCCATAACAATAGATAATAAGCATACAAACTAGATTCTTCTTTCTTTGTCTAATGTTTTTTCCATATTACCATGTATGTTTGCCACAGGTATACTCTATCCACTTTAACAGAAGAAACTCTTTTCTATTATCCTTTGGTCCCAGGATGCTTTGCATGGTAAACTGTGTTTTAATTGAACTTAAAGAAAGACAATTGCAAGATGAATAGAGTGTTGGATTTAGGATTAGGAATTATTGTGTTTGAAGCCTACCTCAGATATTGCCTAGCTATGTGACCTTGGGTTTATATGACCTAACCTCTTTGACCTTGAGTTTTTAAAATTATGGAGCATAATTTAAAATTATGGATGATAGCACCTACCCCACAGGTTTCTTGGGAGATCCCAATGATATGATATTTATAAAATGCTTTTACAAACCTTAAAGCATTGTGACCTATTCAATATAAATATAATTAGAACAGCAGTGGAATTTTTTTCTAATGTCTAGTTTTTAGTTAATACTAAATACTAAACAAAAGCAGTGGTGAAATGGGTTGTTATGAAGATCAAATCAAATAATATTTGTGAGACATTTAGTGGAGCACCTGGCATATAGTAGTTGCCATTTAAATGCTAGCTCTTATTAATTTCATAGCCTGTCATCCTGAATGTCTCAATTGCTTAGTGGCTAAAGTAAAAAACAGTTTGTCATAATTGAGAAATCCAAAAAAAGTGAGTTTCCTGACTTCATATGGAAGAATATTAATATTCTGTTAAGATTGTAGTTTTCTCTAGCGTACAGTTAACACACAGAACTCTGCTTATCTGAAACTTTTATCATCTTTTCAGAGCAGAATTAGTGTTTCTTGTCTTGGGAATGGAATTTACCCAGGTCTGTTGGATAATAACTGGAAGTCTAAGAGTCCAAGGGAAATTTTTTTTTCCCAACTAAGGACTGGTATTTTTTATATCAAAGTCCACAACCAGGGCGGGAGTAAGGCAAGGATAGGAGATGAAAATGACATTGGCTGACCAGTGACCTTCCCCTTTTTATTTTTACAGATATCACATGAAAAATATAACCTTAACCTGTGAAGTGGTTCACGCTTCTTGGTACTATCATTCTGTCAATTTCTTTGGCTGTGAAAGTGATTTTCACACAAGCCTTGTTGTTGTTAAAGTAAACATAATGATAGTATTAATATCCCTTGTACATATTTTAAATAAACACACATGCAATCACATTCAAGAAGTGAAATGGCTTGCTTATTCATGATTCTTGGGAATTATATGCATTTTGCCTTTTAATTCTCATTTTGCCCCATACAGTTTGTTTCTATCAAGAGTTTACTTCCAACTCTTACTGGGCTTTGAAATCCCTATAGATATAATTCCATTTCATCCTGTTATTGAAGAATTTTGTTTTAATTCAAGAGATTAAATGCTTATGTGGATAAAATCCATTGCCTTCTATTGGCTAGAATATGATTTTCTCTTTTGTTGATGGAGACCTACCCTTTATTCATAAGCTACTATGCTAACTAACTTCAGCTGAACTGTCTGGAGCTTTTTCTTATGTATCTTCAGAGGACAACCAAGCTACCCCTCTCCACTGCCAGCATATTTCAGAAGTGATAGGGAAATTCAATTCGTTGATAAAAATGAGTAACTCATCCATAACTTTGTGATAGAGAATTGTCTCCAACAAGGACTTCAATGATTTGTAAGCAATCAAAAAGCTAGTATGAGTTAGAGGTAGTGTTTGAATCTCTACTATAATCTGGACAGTCCAGATTATAGCAGATTAGGTGGTATAGTTGGTGGAGTGCCAGCACTGTAAAAAAAAAACAAAAACAAAAACAACTCATTTTCATGAGTTCAAATCTGGCCTCAGAAACTTAGGAGTTGTGTGACTTTGGGCAAGTCACAACCCTCTTTGTCTTTCTTCATCAATAGCTAGAAAAGCTGGAGATAGAAATGGCAAATAATTCTAGTATCTTTGTCAAGAAAACCCTAAATGGGGTCACTAAGAGTCTGTCACAACTGAAAAACAACTGACATAATCCAAGACTTGACTTTTGTCCACTCTGACAGAAGTTCTCAACCCAGGGTACATGAATTTATTTAGAAAATTATTTTTGATATCTATATATCAATATAATTGGTTTCCTCTGAAGTTATTTGTATTTTACTTTATGCATTTAAAAACATTATTCTAAGAAGAGGTCTATAGGCTTCATTGCATAGTGAAAAGAGTTTATGAAACCAAAAAGTTAAGAACATCCATTTTTGCACTTATATTCACAAAGTAGACCCTTAGAACATGTTTGGTGAATTGAAGTGAATTGAATGATTCTAGTTAAGTGAAAAAGTATACCCAGAAAAGCCTCAATTTAGCTGGCAAATGTTTCCTAGACTTGGACAGAAATGTATTCAAAATTGAAATGGTACAAATTTCTCCTTTTTGCCCTATTTTTTCTTATTTAAATGTAAAAAAGGCAGTAACAAAAGAGATGGTGAAAGCTAATGTCAGACTTTTATTTATAAAGTTTTGATCCAAATGATGATTTCAATATCTATATATACATTCAATATCTATATCTATATCTATCTATCTATCTATTTATCTATCTATCTATCTATCTATCTATCTATCTATCTATCTATCTATAAACCTACTATTTAAAAGGCATTGTGTCTGGAACTTAGGCTGTAATGACTAAAAGCAGCCTTGATTTATTTCTTTCTTTGGCAATTCCAAAATTTTATTTAATGAGAAATTACATCGGAAAATTAAAAAAAAATCTTTTTTCAAATCACATTCAAGAAAACATTCAAAGATAGCTATTACTTCTCTGTTAAATTTATCTTCTAAACTGTTCCTTATGTTATTGACATATTTCATTTCTAAGACCTTGCTGGCAGCTCTTTTTTTGATTTTTTTGATACTCAGACTTGAGCACAATATTCTGAATATGATCAAATAACATTACATAATATGTGAAAATTGATTTGCAAACATTAGAGTGCTATGTAAACATCAGCTATTTTTATTGAATTTTATTTTTAATTGGAACCTATCTTTCCTTCCTTATTACAGAACTCCAGGAATGGAAACTCCTTCCACTGAACAACCTTGCTTTCAAGAAATACACATTCTCTTGTGGCAGAGGGAGGCAGAAATACAACATACAGACATGGTTAATACAAGTTAACCTGAAAAAGGAACAAACACTAACAAATGAGAGTGGAGATACATCTAGGAAAGGCTTCATGGGACAGATGCACTTTGAGATGAGTCTTGAGGGAAATAAGGATTGTCAAAGAGAAAATGAAGAGGGAATTCACTCCAGGAAAGTATGATGTGTCAATTCATGGAGGATAGAGATGGAATAGAACTTCAAAAAACTAGTAGTTTAGTTTTCCAACAGTGTAAAGAAACAGAGAATGAAAAATAAGCTTGGAAGAATAGTTTGGAGCTTAAGTATAGCATGCTTAACAAGTAGGCTGAAGAATTAGTATTTTGTCACAAAGGTTTTTTATTTTATTTTATCAATATCTTTTGTTTTAACCAGAAGCAATATAACATAGTGAATATTGAGTTGTCCTCAGGGCCAAGAAGACCCAGGTATAAATCTTGTTTCTATAAGCATAATGGTTAAATGCCTTTTATGTAAGTTAACATCTCAAGACTTTAGACAATTTTCTAAGACTATAAATGTAGTGATTTTCCTTAACCCCAGCTCTGTCCATGTTACTCCCCTGCTCCATGAGTTCTAGTGGCTCTCTATTTATTACCTCTAGAATCAACTGTAAAATTCTCTGTTAGGTTCTGAAGTACTATATGATAATCCTTTTACCTGTCTTTTAAGCCTCATCATATATCACTCCCCCATCAGCACTCTGGTCTCCTCTCTTTGTTGAATGAACCATTCTATCTCTTGTCCCCACACCCTGACACTCATCATCCTCCATGCTTGCTAAATATATCCTCTTCACATCTGTCCCATAGTGTCTTTTTCTTCTTTTCAGATGTAATTCAAGTATCACTTTCTAAGTGAAGATCTTTTCTTATTTCTCAACTGCTATTGTCATCCCTTTCAAACTCTCTTGTATTTAACTATTTTATATTCCTTTATATTTATTCTCATTGAATATTTTTGCTACATATATTGGTCTACATATATGTACATTATCTCTACTATTATAATGTAAAATCTTTCTTTCACCATAGCTGTCTTCCTAGAAGCTAGCTCATGTGTGGCATAGTAGGTACTTAGTAAATAATTGTTAGTTGTTGATTAATTGCAAAGAATATGCCAATTTATATTGACAGAATTTCCTCATCTAGTAGTCTCATATGCCAATGAAATTGTTTTACATCATGTTTTACTCATGAATATATCTTTCCCTTCCCCAAGCTTCTCTCCAGAAAGTTATCCTTTGTAGCAAAGAATAAAAATTGAAATAGGAAAAAAGTGCAATTGAGGAAGACTAATCAACACATCACTAAATCTGGTAATATATACAGAGTTCCATTCCAGTTATTTACTGTTGAAGAAAAAGAAGTGCAGAGGGACTTTCCCCCTCCATCCTTCCTCTAATGCTAATTAGTCATTACAATTTTGGTTTCATTTTGATTTGTAGTTGCTAATGATGATCCAGATATTGTTTACTTCACTCTGCATCAGTCTATATATTTCCTTTTTTCTGAAATCTTCATACTCATCATTTCTCATGGTGCAATAATATTCTATTATATCAATAGCAATTTATTAAATCACTCCCCAGTTTATGGGCATTTATTTGATTTTCACTACTTTGCTACTATAAAACTTTTTTGTTTTGAGTTTTCTGTTGTATATGGCACCTTTCTGTTTTTAATATTCTTGAAATATATGTTTATCATTAGGACTTCTGGTTGAAAGGGGAAGGGAAGAAAGAGCTCTAAGTTGCAGGTTGCTAGTCATAAGTTGCTAATCATTTTACAAATATATCATTTGATTTTCACAACAATCCTGAGAAGTTAGTTTTATTATCCCAATTTTACAGTTGTGGAAACTGAGGCAGATGGAAGTTAACTGACTTGCACAGACCAATAAATGTATGAGGTAGGATTTGAACTCAGATCTAGCATTGTTATATACTTCATTATCTACCTGCCTCACAAAATGTGGAGATGTTTCATTTTCTTTAGTATTCAACCAAATTGTTTTCTAGAGCAGTTAGACAAATTCACAATTCTACTAAGAGTAAATTGTCCTTGGGGTTTTTTGAGCAAAGGCAGACTTATTTCTTTATGAGATTGGAGAAAAAGGAGATTGGAAATAAGAAGATGAGGTAGAATTTTAATGGTGTAGATGAGCTGTAATGAGGTCATGAATTAGATTAGTGGTGTTATAAATGTTATAAAATGTCATAAAAGTGAAAGTGATGTTTTTTAGAGATGCAGTAGATGTAGGATTGATGAATTGGATATGTAGTGAGGTCAAGAGTGATGTTGAGGTTAGGAAACTCTTTAGATTGCATGATCTGTCTATATCTCAGTCACCCCACAGAGATCATCACACTTTGGACCTCTCCACCATCTACAAACATTCCATTTTCATGATAAAAAAACTTTTACTTTCCTTTAATTATAACATCTTACTATTTCATCTCCCCTTGTACCTTACCCTTTCTAAAATTATTCTTTGTGCCATTGTGCCTTTTAATCCATCTTTCTTTCTCTTTTTTCTCCAGCCATTATACCTGATTTGAATCTACTTTCTTCTCTTTCTCCATAGATAACCAATTCAACTCCTGACTGTCCTTTACTCTCAATTTCTCAGCCTCCTTTTACTCCCAATACTTTTCTTATGGATATCTGTCTTTCTGGGTTTTTAACACTTCTTTCTCCTGTTTTTCCTCTTCTCTTATTATTTTTATGTCCTTTTTTCAGGATTTTCATCTATATCACATATTTTTTTTAATTGTGGATGTATCAGAAGGGCCTGTCCTGCATCTTAATACCTTCTTTCTATATATTTTCATACTGAATACTTTATAACTTCATCACTTCCTATGTATTTATTTATCAACTCTGGAGAAATATCTTCAAAATCTATATATCTGGCTCCAGTCCCAATCTATCTCTTGCTTCGCAAATCTTAAAGTACCATAGAAATACAAGAAATAGCGAGATAAGAAATGGACCTGTCACTAAATTGGTATAGGAAACTCCCAGATAAGGAAACTTCCTCTTTTAATACAGGTGTTTCAGAGCTGCTTAGAGCATTGAGAGATTAAACAATTTTTCCCAGAGTCATATAGTCAGTATGTGTCAGATATTACTATTGTATCCAGGCCTTCTGGGTTTTAAGGCCAGCTGTCTATCAAATAAGTTAACACTTACTCTAAGCATATAAATATTATCTATCATTGCTATTAATAACTATTATTAAAATAAACTCTTAAGGAGATAACATGTGTGCATATGATCAAAGTACGTAATGAGGTGATCTACTGAATAACAAGAGTTTGGGGAGATTTTAAGAGTTTAAGTTAAAAGAAGCATCATTGAAATAGCTGCTATGGGAAGCATAATAGAATCAACCAGGGAATAATAAAAGTAGTGCTGTGCAAAAATGAAAGTCCGGAGGATTCAGTAATATTAATTTTTGGTGAACATAGTTGGAACACTTGAAGGATTTCCTCCAAAAATATTCCACTACTTGGAAATAGTAGCAAAGAAGGAAAAAGTTGGTGAGTCATGGTGGAGGGCTGATAAAATTTAAATGGCAAAAGAAAAAGAAGAAAATAATTTAAGAGTAGAAAACAGCACATATTTTAAAATGTCTATTTTTAAATGTTTATTTTTAAAAGGTTAACAAGAAAAGTAGTTTGGTATAGGAAAAATAATTCAAATCCTGCCTCCAATACTTATTAGCTTTGTGAGTTTGGGCAAGTCACATAACATTATCACTCTGGGCAACTTTCTAAGACTATAAGATGCAGAAAAGCTTCTAATGTTCATTGGTAGATGAGATTTCCTCTCCTGAGAGTTCCCTGTTTTAATGATTATACCAATCTAGTCCCTTATATCCTAATTTTAAATTCCAAAATATAAAAGGAGGAAATTGAAAAATCCTTTCTTAGTTCCTCTCTCTAAGAAGCAGCAACTCAATGGGGACTAGAGTAATCTTGACTGAAGCTGTTTCTGGGATGACAACCTGGATTATTCCAATTACAAGTTCGTGTTTTGAGCTATTATAGCCTTTGAGTTTAGATAGAGACTCAGAAAAACTGAGAAAAATTTAGAAACTTTGGTCATTTCTTAAGTGACTATTTAAAAAATTTTGTATTTGTAAGCAAACATTTATTTGTTTTTCTGTTCCTATTCTGTTCTTTAATCCCTGGGAATATTGTAAAACAAAGTATTAATTTCCTCCCTATTTCGTCCCTTTTCTGTCTTATCTCTGCTTCTGGCCTCTAGCTCCATTTTCTTTGCCCCTTAGTCTTCCCAAATGGATGGCTGAGTATTCTCTGGGGTCCCTCCTTTGCCATTTTGGGAAACACTCCTCAGCTTTAAAGCTTTCTTAAATGCCTAAAAATAAAAGAAAAGTGGGCCACATGTATATGACAACAGCACAGCTGGATTGAATGACCACTACCCTCTGGGGAAATCATGTTTTGCTCTGAAAAAAATGCCATCATTCCATTCTGCTATATAAGATGTTGTACTGGGACTCGACTCAGTGACAGTTAAAACTACAGACAGATTCTCTACTGTAAAAGAGTTACAGAATCGTTGAATTATAGAGATGAAAAAGACTGGGATGATCAAGTCTAAGGGTTCTTAACCCATAGTCCATGGATAAATTTCAGGAGTTCCATGACTTTGAGTGAAAAAAAAAAGATAAAATTGATAAATGTGATTTTCATTAATCTGTAGCTGAATTTTGGCATTTTATTTAATTATTTAAATAGGCAACAAAAAAATTGTTTTTCTGAGAAGAAAGCCTCAGGCTTCACCAGACTGTCAAAGGGATTCATTTATGTTGGGAAAAGGGTCCCAACTCCTATCCCATCCAACAATAATTTTTATAATATCACCAACTATTGGACATACAGCTTCCATTTGTTGATTTGCCATTATAAGAAATTGATTTATCCCCAAGATGGCTTTATACTTCTTGACAACTCTAATCATTAGTAAGTTTTTTTTTCCTGATATTGGGTTGTAACCAGCTTCTCTCTTATTTCTATCCAGTAATCCTAATTCTACCTTCTGAGACCAGGTAAAAAAAAGATTAAACATTTTCCTATTTGGTAATCCTTTAGATATCTGAAGACTGTTTTTCTCTTCTCAAAGCAAAATATCTGTAATTCATTCAACAATCTTCTAAAAACATGGTATCAGGTTTTTTTTCACCACTTTCTTTCTACACTTCATTTCATCACTACTGAAATGCCAAAGAGAACCTTGTATCCTATCAATTTGAATGTTGCCTTCAATAATGTTGATCATATTCAATCTGTACCTGCTCATCCAGTGAGAATCTTAACCATACTCTCACTAAAGTTCACAACAGGAAGTCAGTCAAATATTTTGGAAGTTTTCTCATTTTCTTCTGAGGATTTCAGTGGAATATGGTTTACCTACTAGTTTCTTTCACTCTCACTCTGTGACCGGCCCATCTTCTTTTGAGATTGGACATTTATTTAATAGTATCTCTTGCTCAATTATTCTTCACAATTCTTTAGTTATTATGTTTGGCAGCCTGATCACACCCTTTATGATCCTTGTCATAGTCCTCTAAATGATATATGCCTTTAGTTGTTTGTAAGACCTGGACTTAAATCCTATTCTGGAAGCTTACTGGTTAACCCTAGCAAGTCATTTAGCCATTCTGATTCAGAGACTTTTGATGGTTGAAGTAAGGATAATAATATGTTCCTTATATGGTTGCTACCAGTATCAAATAAGATAATATATGAAAAGTTACTTTGCCAACTTTTAAAAAATATAAAACTATTAGCTCTTATAATGATGATGACAAAGGCAAGTACTTTACATCTTCCCATTTTATGCCTCACATGAAATTAATGATTAGAGGGTTACCTCTATTATTATATCTTTTCAGGAATATTGATAATTTTGAGGGATGCATAAGAGATACTTTTTTAAGAAAAGAATCCTTAAGGTAATGTTTTGTTCTAGTAGAGCAAATATCTTCGAATGTATAATGGTAAAGAAGTAATTTTGTTTGTAGAAGCCTGTCTTTTCTCTACTAATAGCTCCATAAGCAAGCCCTCTATGCATATATAAATCAATATCATAGAAATCCCTTTACATGGAAAAGTATTCAGGTCAGTAGCTGATTTTTAGCCATTGTTTTTCAGCATTGATAAAGGTATAGATTTTGTTTTGTTTTCTTTTTAGTGTCTTCTTTTGTCAGATCCTTGTGAAACAATTGCTCACCTCCAGAATGGAATTTCTTTATTAGTATTTGTTCTACTCCAGTATTTTACCAAATTGTGTTGCTTTTAGTATCATAATGATCTCCTCCTGAAGCATATTGTGCTATTATAGTACAAGCATACTGACTCAACTGTCCTGGAAAATAGAAAAAAAATAATTGTAGATATTTTTCATTATTCTTACCTTTATCATATTTCTTATACTTTCTTTTTTTTTAATTTATGTTTTTTTTTTTTGCTGAAGCAATTGGGATTAAGTGAGTTGTCCAAGGTCACACAGCTAGGAAGTGTTAAATGGTTGAGGCCAGATTTGAACTCAAGTCCTCCTGACTTTAAGGTTGGCGCTGTCCCCACTGTACCATCTAGCTGACCCTCTACTTCCCTTCTTAAATGTGGTTATATTCTTTTTTTGAATTCGTCCCGTGCCAGTTTTATTTTAAGATATTTACACTTGGATGGTTCTTTTTATTTTATGAAGTAATATTGGCTATAAAAAGTTCATCTCTTTTAAAATATGACTTTGAGAACAGGATATAATCTTCAAAGGCTATCTGACCATATAGTGGGATACAGTGTTTCTTCCTACTCTTATCAATTCAGCCCAGGATCATACTAACTTTTTTGACTCACATTACACTGCTGACAATGCTGAGTTTATAGTATATTTAGTTCTTCATGGACTGCTTTCTAGTCATAGATTTCTCATCTTTCCCAGATAAATATTTTGAACCCAAATATAAGATTTATTTCTATTATTATTAAATTTCACCTTTCTAGTTTTAGCTCACCATTGAAGACTGTTTAGATTCTTTCTGAATATCAGTTCTGTCATCTAATGCATTATAGCTATTCTTTCCAGTTTTGTGTTATCTACAGATTTGATAAATATAACATTTGTACTTTTATTCAAGTTATTGATAAAAATGTTCAGCAGACAAAGCCAAAGGAAGAGTTCTATTACACTCTAATAAAGAATTCTTTCTAGGTTGACAAGAATCCATTAATCAATATATTTAAGGCTTAGTTAGTCAACTAGATCCTAACCCACCAAACTGTTCTATTACCTAGTCTATCTCTCCATCTTAGTTCTCTCTGTTTACCAGAGAGAAATAGTGGCCACAAGTTTTGAATCTTTATTGTGGGGTACTAGTAGAGATGGGAAATATAAATTTGATTCCTAAGATATTGAATGCTTAAAGTAAAGAAAATGATGAAAAACAAAAACTTTTAAAAATTGTTAGGGAGAAACCTCTTAAGTCCTAAATAAATAAAGAAAAGACCCCAACAGTTGTCTTTTAAGTATAGTTAGTCCCAAAAGTCATAATCAATAGCAATTAACAAATATTTATTAATAAACAAACTGATACAAATTAGAAAATATAAAATGAAGCTCTCCAGCAGCTTAATATTTAATTGAGTAGATAAGATTCATACATGAAACAATATCTAATATCAAGTAATATGTGATGAATGATAAGAAATAAATTGCTTTGCATCCATAGTTGGCCTATAGATAGGAATAGTCAGAGATTTTGAAGAGAGAGGGAATATTATTTTAGCTGTATTATAGGAGGATGTGTAGAAGGAAGGAAAACTATAAACAAAGAAATAGAAAGAAATAGAAGACATGTTTGGGAAATAGCGATGCTCCCTTTGAGTATTAGGATTCATTTAGCTAAACATTGGGAGATAAGACTGAAATACATTGATGATTGAAAAGGAAGGGTTTTAATGCTTAAACTATTTAGACTACTTCATGCATACTATTATATTAATATTAGATCAATATATGTACCCACCTTTCTTAGCCAAAGTGTCATTTTCTCCCATTCATGGCACATTATTACCTTTCCACTTAGATATAGCTTCATACTTGTCTCTGACTTCTCACTATAACATCCTATATATATATAACTATATATATATATATAGTTATAACTATAACATCTCATCAGACTCTCATTCTCCTAATTCCAAAGTATTATGATGAAAGCGTCTGATTAAGTAAATTTATATTTAAAAGACTGTGACAAATGACTATTTGGGGAAATTATTATTTCACCTTTTGCCCAAATTATTAGTGTTGCTCAGATATTTTTCCAGTTGTGACTGATTATTTGTAACCCCCATTTGGAGTTTCTTGACAAAGATACTAAAATGGATTGCCATTTCCTTCTCTAGCTCATTTTATAGATGAGAAAACTGAAACAAATTGGATTAAGTGACTTGCTCTCCGTCATATGACTAATAACTCTAAAAGGCCAGATTTGAGCTCAGAAAAAAAAAAAAAAAAAGTATTGCCATGACTCCAGGACTGGTTTTTTATCCATTGTGTCACTTACCTGCTCATCACTCCTCAAACCTCACTTCTTGTCCAAACTGTCTTATTTTTTTTGAAGGTACCACCATTTTCCCCCTTTCCCAGATTTATAATGTCAATGATATTCTTGGCTTTTCTTTCCCTTAACTTACATATCCATTAAGTTGTCGAATCATGCCATTTCTACTTCTACCTGAATACATTCAGTGCACTGTGAAGCTATGACAGATACCACTTTCACCAATCCCAGTGGCAAGCCAAAAATGTCCTTCCTTTTGCTGTGACATCCTTACAGTACTTACATATCCAGGGACTCTGCCCAGGTTATTCTTACCTGGAGGCTGTCCTCTGGAGATAAATGATTTAAAGGAACAACTTCTCATAACTTGTTCAAGAAACAGCATGATATTATGGAAAGAGAACTGGTTCTATAGTCAAAGAACCTGAATTCAAACTTTAACTCATGTTTACTGTCTCTATGGAAAATTATTTAAATTTCTAATGCTTCAATTTCTTCATCAATAAAATGAAGGAGGGTTGGATTAGATGACCTTTGAGGTCATTTCTAATTACTTATATAAGATATAGACAAATTAAAAACAGCTATATATAAAATAAATTTATTTGTAAGGCAACAAGATCCAGTAGAAAATGTTGGGCATGAAATCAGGAAGGTCATAGTTTGAATACCAACTTTGTGACTTGACCAAATTCCTCAGCTTCTGTTAGCCTCAGTTTCCTTTCCAGTAAAAATAGAGCTTAATACCACTTCTGATAGGATTTAACATCTGTCATAATTTCCCCACATCTTGAGTTAAGCTAACACCTCCTGCTTCCTTCCTACAACAGGGATTAGTTGTCCCTAAAAAGAGACAAAGGCTTTGAGTTTTGGTCCAAGAAATTTGATTTTAATTCTGTTGATAAGAGGCAGGCAAAAGGATTTAAAGGGAGGAATGATATGGTCAAACCTGGAATTAGGAAGATCAATCTGACTGTGGTGTAAACAAATGAAGGCTTTCTAGAAAAGGCAACAATTTCTTGTACATGTTCTGGTCCTCTGAGAAACTAAGAGTTGTTTGTGTGGGACAGATTTAAGACCAGTTTTACAGTATGCTGGTCTATTGCCTGCATAGTCTCCTGCAATATTCAGACCTGAAGGTCACTTTCATATTTGCCTTTCCTAGCATATGGATTAATGTGTATTATCCCCAGCACCTTGGTCCAAATTTATTTTTTATGATTGTTGTTTTATTTGTACTTTGTCCAATTGGATAAAATCATCATTTTAATGGTCTGCAAGTTTAAAGATGATCATTTAGCTTCAGTTCCTGATTCTAAATATGAACACTGGAGCAGGGTAAAAACTGTAATTATGCTTTTTGGCATCTATAGCCAAGAGGAGGATTGGGCTAAACCTCCCATAAAAAGCAATGAGCATTTCTTGTTTGTCATTTCATCTTCAGGCATCAATTGACCTCTACAGCAGAATTCTTTGGGATTAACAGTTGAATCATTTCAGGGCTTTGCTGATGGCTACTGCCTGATACTTTCTGACCCAGAGTACATTGCTCTTTCATTGTGTTTGCTAGTAGCTGAGAAATAGTCATACAGTACCACTTGTGTGTGAGAGACAGAGAGAAAGATACATATAAAGAGAAAGAGAGAGAAAAAAAAAGAGGAGAGAGAGAGAAAGAAAGAGAGAGACAGACAGAGAGAGAGAGAGAAAGAGAGAGAGAAAGAGAGAGAGGAGAGAGAGAGAGAGAGAGAGAGAGAGAGAGAGAGAGAGAGAGAGAGAGAGAGAGAGAATATATATTATGTTTGTGCTTTTTTTTTAGCCTTGGCTAGACTTGTTTGACAAGCCACAGTTTGTGTTTTATTTCTCATGCTGTCTCCTTTTCTATTCTAGCAATGTCCTAGCTATATAATAAGCTCCTTTTCTATTCTAGCAATGTCCTAGCTATATAATAAGCACTCATTCATCCAGTAAATCATTATTTATTTATTCATTCATTCATTCAGCAAATATTTACAACATAAGTAATAACACATTTTTTATGCTAGGCACTGTGGTGCCTATGTACAAAGACATACAAAACTGTAGCTTTCTCCTCAAAGAGATTACAGTATAATAGGGAAGATGACACATATATAGAGATGACTATGATTCAGGCAGAATATGATATGTGCCTCAAGAGAGATTCCAACACAGTGCTATGGATATTCAGAGAAGGGGAAAAAATCACTCCTGGCTGGGACTGTCAGGGAGAGGTTCAGGGAATGTGAGCAGGGACTTGGCGGATGGATAGGATTTCCATGGGGTGAGACTGAGAGGGCATTTCAGGTGGACAAAACAGAAAGAGCAAAGCCATCTGTGGGAAAGGCACCACAGAACTGGAGAAAGGCAAATGCTCTGTTTTTGGAAGGAAAAAATAAGGAAGACAGTAGTCTACTTCTGTAGGCTGGTGAATTGCCACAAGTCTCCCTCCCTCTCACCTCCTCCCCCCATCCAGCCTATCTTCCCCTCAAGTGACAGAATGCTTTTCCTAAAACATAGACTTGACTGTGCTTCCCCCTTTCCCTCCTCAATAAACTTCAGTGTTTCTCCTCCAGGGTCAAATGTAAAATCTTCTGTTTTGTGTTTAAACCCTTTTATAATCCGCCTCCCTCACCTTTCCTGTCTTCTTATACCTTGCCCTCTCCCTTCCCATGCATCCTTCAAACTGGTGTGACATTAGCCCCCTTGTTTCTGCTTGTACAAGATACTTCCCGCCTCCTAGCTTCTAATTAAAATCCCATCTGCTATAAGAAACCTTTCCTGATTTATCTTAATTCTGGTACATTCACTCTGTTAATTATTTCCAATTTATCTTATGGGTAGCTTGTTTGTACATAGTTATCTGCATGTGGTCTTCCTCTCTGTATTGTAAGCTCCTTGAGAACAGGGACTGTCTATTACTTTTTTTTGTAATCCCAGCACTTAACACAGTTTCTGGCACTTAATATTTATTGTTCAACTTTAATTCCTAGGAAAATTGTTAAAACATATTATGAAGATGGCAAGTAAATATTTCTGAAAGGAAGTGGGGATCACAAAGAAACAATAAAGCTGTTTCCAGTTTGTGCCCAATTATATTTCCTTTTGTGAAAAGGTCATTAGAGAAAGGATTCACTATCAAAAAACTATTAGCTAATTTTATCAAAATATTTGATAAAGTCCCTAAGATTTTTCTTGTGGACAAAAAATAGAAATGTGGACTAAAACATATGATAGTTGAGTAGACTTAGTTGAATGACCAGACCTAAATAAAAAAAAAAAAAGTTATTATTCAATGTCCACTTGGAAGGAGACTTTGGGGGAGTATTTATACTGAGTGTGAAGTGAAGGATGAGAGTTGCTTTGATTTATGTTTTTATTTTTATTATTAGTCATTTGTAGTAATATGTGTTTACTTATCAATTTTTCTTTTGTGGAATGTTTGTTCATATCTTTTGACCATTTTTCTATTAGAAAGTAAGATATCAGACCTCTGTCAGAAATAATTGTTTCCAGTTTTCCTCGATTGACTTATTCCCTTCTTATCCTTGTTAAATAAAATTTTGTTCATGTAAAAATTGTTTAATCTCATGTAATCAGAGCTATCTATCTCATCTTTCATGATTGACTCTATCCTTTATTTTGTCAAGATTTCACCACTTAGTCATATCTATGAAAGTTTCTGCTGTAATTTTTACATATTCTCTAATAATATTATTATTAAATAAAGTTTATTCTGCAATATTATATAAGGTTATGATATAAAAATAATTTCTGCTTTTCAGGATTTATAAACAATTTTTTTGTCAAATAATGAACTTCCTACATATTTTGTGGCTTGGGGTTTATTGAACAGTTAGTTGTTCCATTCATTTGTTTCAGATTCTTCTTTGTTTAGTCTGCAGTGCCTGACATATAGTGGTACTTAATCAATGTTTTGTTATTGATTTTCTATTTTTCTTTATTTTAAAAATATATTGCTAACCTTTTTTATCACTAGAATTTCTCTCAATATCTTTTTTCCTCTCTTTTCCCAAAAAGTCATCCTAAATAATAAATAATATTATTAATGAAAAAAGAAAAAAGAAGAGATTAAAAACTGAAAAACTAATCAATACATCAAAAACTCTGAAAATGTATTAAATATTCCACACACAGATCTACTACTTTTGCAAAAGAGTGAGGTGATGATCTATTTTCATATCAATTCTTTTGACCCATGTATATTCATTGTAATTTTGCTACATTCAATTTTGATTGCTTAATGATTGATCTTTTCATTTACATTACTTTAGCCATCATAAATATTATTTTCTGGTCTTTCTTACTTCACTCTATAGCTGATTATATATATTCATATGCTTCTCTATATTCAGTATGCTCAAGGTTTTAGAGTAAAATAATATTCCATCATATAATTTTCTATTTTTCTAACTAGTAACAAATAATTTTGATGATTATTTCTTTTTAAATCTTCATAAGGATTTGTTAAGTGCTTACTTAATAAGTCAATTCTATTGGAATCATATATGATAGGTAGAGCAATAGAAGAGATTATCTTCATAGATAGCTACTTATTTAATGTATAAGATTTGGAAAGGGAAGAAATCAGAAATAATTCCAAGGTTTTGAGTCTGACTGATTTGGATAATGGTTATTTCATTCACTGAAATAGG
This sequence comes from Sminthopsis crassicaudata, assembly GCF_048593235.1. NCBI lineage: Eukaryota > Metazoa > Chordata > Mammalia > Dasyuromorphia > Dasyuridae > Sminthopsis > Sminthopsis crassicaudata. Next base: position 545,120,476 of record NC_133618.1, read on the forward strand.
GGAATCTAGAGAAATAGGCAAGGGAAATGTGAACTATAGTTTGGATGTGCAAATAGTGAGAAGCAAATAGTATATATAGATGGATATGTATAGCAGACTTAGAACTTAAGAGAACATTTGAGGAAGCTTTGGACATAGATCTGGCCACTTATGGGAGAGTATCATGAGAAAATGGTTAGAGAAACCATTGGGCCAGTGTGAGTGTGGGTGGGGGAGGGGCAAATCATCTATGATCTTTGAGCTTCAGTTTCCTCATTTATAAAATAATAACTCACTGAGTTATTATGAACATAAAGAGAAATTATATACAGGAAGCTTTTTTTAAACCTTGAAGAATTTTCTAAACATTAGTCAATGGATCAATCAATAAGCATTTATTATGTCCCAAATCTAAGAATATAAATACATGCAGAAAAATAGCTCTGACTCTCAATAAATTTATATTTTAATGGAAGAAAACATTGCATCAAAGAAAGCTGAATTGGGATGGGAAGAGAAGGTATTGTGTGGAGCATATTACAGAAAGTCCATGATATACTCCAAAGAGGAAGGAAAGATATCTGGCCAGGATGCTCTCCCTCAATCAAAGTTCTGAGAAGAACCAATCAATTAGAAGAGGAGGTTACAGAATAGAAGGTAATCCCAAAATGTGAATTCCAAGACTGAGGTACATATTCAAAATGAAGAAGTGGCACATGATAGAGCAAGAAATGAGAAACAAGTCATATTATTATAGGGAAGAATGTGAGAAAAGGCAAGGAAGAGGTAACTACTCCAATCTGACTAGAGAGTATAGAGAACATGGTCAGAAAATAAATATACAACAGTGTAGTTTAGTCTGCAGTGCTCTACACAGCACTGTATTGAATCCAGATAGTTGAGGTCCTTGAATGTTACACTAAAGAGTTTAAACATGTTTCAGCATAAATAATTTTACTCAAAGAGTTATTAAGGATTTTAAGGAGTGACATTATTACCAAATCTAGGTGAAAGATATATTAATATGGCAGTGGTATAGTGGATGTATTAGAGAACATCAAAGCTACTGCTTAAAATATGAGGCAATAGAGGCTTTATGAGAGCAGAAAGATTCAGGATCATTATGATGGGTTTTACAGGCATCCAATGAGAAAGCAGTGAAGTCTGAGCCAGTTAGCATTCAGTAGCTTCCTGATAACTAGTTAATATCAAACAATTAGAAGATAAAACTCTATATAATAGTCAACAACTAAAAGCCTTCTACATTACATCCACATGGGTTCTTTGTACTTCCAAGTCATTTACAGCCATTATCTCTCCTGAGCTACATGACATTTCATATATAACAACAAAGAAAGGCTCTGAATTCCAGAAATATTAAGTGATTTACCATTTATTAAGGAAAGTTCTAAACTTTGCCACCAACCTTAGAGACAAATAATATAAGTTCACATTCTAATTTCATTATTTACTAAGGTTCTTGGGTAATTTATTCATTTCTTCGATCAAATGATATAATATTTGGAAACTATTTGGCACGGTGTCTGGTACACTATGTACTGGGTGTTATAGAAATGCCTCTTGCCTTCCTCTCTGTTAGTCCATAGTTTCCTCATGGGTAAACGAAGGAGTTATGTTAAATGGTCTCTGAGGTTCCGTCTGGCTATAATTCCTTTAAAGACTATAATTCAGCTCTTCCTTACTGACATAATTCAAAGTACTCTCTACTAGAAAGGTACCTCCCTATCATAAACAGACAATAGGAGTTCCAAGAAGGAAGAGCTCAATGTAGGCGGGTGCTATTTCCCTAAATGGCACGTTATTATAAAAGGGGTAAGTACAAAATTCAATTCTAGGAAATGAAAATGTGCTAGGATGTGCAGAGAATCACTCCTCCTCCTTGTTCCATAATGTACCCTGAATGCTTCCATACTATCCAGTACTGATTTAGGCAACTTGGGGTGAGGGACAGGGAGTAATCAAAGACACTGTATAAACCCTGAAGAGCTCTATAAATCGAAATCACAATAATGATCCTTAACAATGAGAGGTAAAAAATGGGAGGTAGAGTCTGGTGTCAGCAATAATTAGGAGAGGAGAGAAATCACAAAAATATTTCTAAATGTTGGCAGAATATAGGTACAACTGTCTCCCCACCCCTTCCTTTTAGGGTGTTTGACATGTACTTTTGAAACAATTGTAAGAAAACATTTTAATTCTTGTCTGAAGTGAGTAGGTGTCTATGGAATCTGTGGAAGGAACAGTGGATTATGTGAGCTAAAGAATTTAAAAAAAGAATTCAGGAAGCACATAAAAAACTTCTCCTCATTGGACCTCTTTAGTGATTTAGACGAAGTTCGTGTTTTTCTTTCTGTTACATTGGACAACTTCTCACATGGTTCCACTGGGACAGAGAGGGTGTTGATTAAGGGGAAATGCTGTGTTTCAGAAAATTAAATTAAACTGACTGATCACTTCTTAGCAATTAAAAAACTAATAAGAACTGTTTGGGGGGAATTCTGACTTAAACTGACACCACTAAGAGACAACCTAGCATACACAATAGAAGTCCTAAAGAAGCCTCAAATTCCCTTGTGGTTCACAGAGTGAAAGGCCAGGTCATTATTTAATGATGGATGTGAATTTGTAGATTTAGCCCATGAAAATAATTCTCAATATCTTTCTGACCAAACCTTGCATTTTTAACTTAATAGATTTAGGATGATAGGATAGATTTAGAGTAGAAGGAAACAGAGGTTATTGGAGTTAAATATGATAATTTTTAAGATGAAGAATCTGACACTAGGGAACAATTTGCCCAAATGGGTAATGAAGAGGCTGCATATGAACTTGGCTTCTCTCTCTCTAAAGCCAGTGTTTTTTATACCACCCCATGATACTTCTCAGAGATAGCTAGATGGCACAGCTGGGGATGGAGTAAGGAAGAACCGTGAGCAAATGTGTCCTAAGATACACATTGACTATGAAAATCACTCAATCTCTGTCCACCATAGTGTAGTACCTGTGGACCAAAATAGGAGCGTTTTTTTTGGACTAAAATAAATGATTTTCCCCTCCTTTTCTCTCATTCTCTTGACTCCTAGTCATATGACTGTAACATAGTGGAGTCAAGATACCACAGAAGTAAACAAATAGGCTTAGACACAGTATGCATCAGTTATTCTTAGCATAGAACATTTTAAAAAGGCCTTATACAAAAAAGATACTTCAAAATAAACCATCTACCTGTGTGAATGAGAGTAATGAGGAAAGCCTAAGAAGATATGTTAGCGTTAGATTGGAAAGAGCTTTAAATGCCAAGCTGAATAATTGGCATTTTGTCCTACAGGTAATAAGGAGCTGCTCAATTTTTTTTCAGGAAAAGTACAATTCTTGAGTCGAATTGTACTTTAGGAAGATCATATTAGAAGCTGAATAAAAGATGAATTGAAGAGGGAAAAGACTCAAAATTAGGATTCTGCCTAAGGAACTGGTTTAAATAGTCCAAGTGAGAAAGATGAGGGCTTAAAGAAGAGTAAAGGCCAAATGAGTGGAGAGTTGAGGTGGAATAAATATAAAAGAAGCATTTAACAAATGAATGGATAGGGAGAGTGAGGGAAAAAGAGTAGTGCATGACTCAGATTACACACCTTGGTGACTAGAAAGATAAGAGTTTCTCAGTAGAAAGTGTGAACTTTGAAGCAGTATGATACCTTGAGAAAGACATTGAACAGAGAAGGCGAAATCTGGGTTCAATTTTTTTTTTCTGTCTCACTAAATAGAGAGGTGGATTAGAGAGAAAATTTAAAGAGTGAATTAGTTTCATTTAGGACATGTAGAGTTTCAGATGCCCCAACATGGAGATGTCCAGCAGGTAGTGATATGAGATTAGACTTCAAAAGAATTACTAGAGTTGACTTTATAATCTACATAAAGATGTAAATGGACTTCATGGCAGCTGATGAGATTACTGAGAAAGTTTCCAAAGTAAAAGTAACAAAGGAAACAAAATGAATGAACCTGGCTAATTATTTCAGCATTAGGAGCTAAAGTCATAACTTATTTATACTTTGAGAAAGTGCTTTGAGATCTCTTTGGAGAAAAGGTCTGCAAGACTTTATCTTCCTTTCGTCTGTCTTCAAATGGAGTTCAGAATCAATATAAAGATCTTTGTATTATACAATGAAGCTTCCTGTACACATCTGATTCACCTACTATGAATTGCTTTTAAATTATTCCCTTTGCTCTTGTTTACCTCATTATTCTTTGAGCATAAATCTTACCCTCAAATTATTTATATGCAAAGAAATCCAAAAGAGTAGCAGATCAGGCTCACCAAGAACTTACTCATTACAAGTGAATAAATAAACAGAAATACCAAACAAACAATCATTCTCTTCATCAAAAGAATTCCCCCCCTAGACATCTCTAATAATTACTGAGGGATTAGGGAAAACTCAGCCACTGAGAACTTGTCAATGTTCACTATGAAAATAATGATAATTTAAAAAACCCAGCAGAGTCAAAATTTCAGGATCTAATCATGAAAGTTTGCTTTTTTTTCTTCTGTTAAAAAATTTCTTTATAATTGGCAAATCCAAGAGCCCTAGTCATAGCAGGCTTCTCCCCTTCCCCACTTTCAGCCTTGCCCTGGAGCTTTAAAAGGCACAGAGAAATGACCCCTCACCAACCTTGCCACCATCACTACCATCAATCTAAGACCATCACCAAGGGGCAGACAAACTTGCCTAATCAAAGAAGGGAAATGAGGTAGTATGTGCAAGGTGGGACAGACAACCACCACCACCATCTCAACTCCCTTTGAGTCTGACAGAGGTAGGCAAGAATATTACACCAAAGAACCCCCAGGAATTGTAACATCTCCCTTACGGGGATGGGGGGGGGAATATATACATACATGTATAGATGCATATGTGAATCTACATATGTATATACCTACACACATGTATGTACATATGTGTATATGTGTGAGAATAACATACATGTATGTATATACATATTAGATCATTATAGTTCCAATCTGCAACATTATTCAGGCTTTTTTTCTCATTTACTTTTCTGGAACCCATATTGATTTTACACTTGGATAATTCCCCAGAGGCCTGATCATTTTGCCCTCAGGGACCTAAGGTTAACACTATGATGGGAGATTTTGCACATCTATTACTTTCTATTATATCTCCTGAGCACAACCATCATGTTTCCTATTTAAGAACTTTAAAAAAAGACATCGTTAATACTTAATCATAAAACATTTACTAAACCAAATACAAACCAATAAAAGTCATAGCATAAAATATTCTACCCATAAATCTAGATCACAACATCAGTATGGGGTAGGGGCCATAAAAATGAAAAGCCAATAGTGAGGTAGACAAGAAGGGAAACCAATGTTCCCAGGGAAACCCACAATTCTAGACGGGTCTTGACGTTTTTGAATATTGAATACATTAATATGAACTGTTCATCTTTTGGGTTTGAAGAAGACCAATGCCATCATGATATTAGGGACAGTGGACATTGTTCAGGTTTGGAAGGCTTTACCACAGGTCAGGCACAAGTAGTCCATTAGAACATTTGGGATGAAGTTATCTCTGCATTTGCACAGCTCCTGCAATTCTGCTTTGCTAGTGCAGCATGGTGCTCTTGTACCAGTGTCTCCCAAATCTCACAATTTATATTAAAGTTCTTCAGTGTCTTTGTATCACTTCTGATCACCTCATGAACACTTGTCTTATACAAGTTTTCTGTAAAACAGGTAATTTTTAGGTAATTGTGAATTTGGCAGTTTGGCTGTATACAGGACCATCCAGGAGTTGTATTCTCAGCAGTAAAGTCTGAATGCACTGAGGTTCAGCTCAAAAAAAAGTCTTCAGTGTCCCCTACCTTATCTTTCTAGGTGATTTTCAGAATATTCCTAAGACAATCCAAGGAGAACAAAGTAATTTTCATATAAGAAATTGTCATATAAATTCCGGTTGTTGGGATGATGATTATGATTATTATGCATTTTAGGGAACACTCTTCTCTGTCACTTGAAGGACAGGACAGTTCCCCTTTGGGTCTCTGGGCTCTCCAGCTGGACAAAGCCCCTTTTCTGTAACTCTTGGACTTTTAATTCAGTGTTAAGCTCTTTTAGCACATAACAGTCTTAAGTCTAGTATCTGATGAGGATCCCATTTGTTCCCTGGTTGCTGAGGCATTATTATACACTATCAGTGAAAAGCAGTTCCCTTAAGCTTGGGATCTTCAAAGCTGTTCAGGCTATTCTCTGGCTTTAAGGGATGTTTCTCCCCCTAGCCATAGAGGACAATTAAGGACATGGTCCATAAGCCTCTGAGGACTTTCCATTCTATCAAACTGTAGGTGGCACTAGAGAGCAAGGCTTCTTTTCCCTGGTCATCTCTTCCCTCAATAGAAGTTCTCAGCTCCTTGAGTTACTACATTTTTTGGTCCATCTTTTGGCTTCTGATATCTCATCTTTTGGATCATCATAATCACCTTTCCCTAACTTCTACCTCTCAATTTTCTAATTTCTCGTGTCATTCTTGCCTCAAAGCCAAGTTTTCTCATGTCTTAGGTTGAGAAATCCCAAAGCCAAATTTCAATAGAAAGGACACAATAGTCAATATACAATTGTTCCATAATCCCCAGTTTTTTGATTCAGTTTCCCAGCATAAAACTTCCAAGTTCTAAATACAATCTTATATAAATTAGCTGTTGGAAATAATACATTGCAGTCATCAGTCAATAGTTTGCTTCTGAGAAAGCTATTTTCACTCAATTTGTCTCTGAACTCTCTGTTTCTGTTAAGTTGCTTTTCTCTGTGTTTCTCACATGCATCGCTTTTTCTTCCCCTTTCAATAAAATAAGATGTTCACATTAAGAGAATAATATCTTACATATAATTATTATTTTTTTACATATAATTATTTTAACATATTGCTGACTAAATTGATAATCCTCATATCAACTGAGTTAGGGGAGGGGAGCATATCATATTTTTTTCATTACACATTAATTCATAATTAGTCATGATTTTTAAAATATTTTTTCTAATTTTTTAAAACATGCGTAATATAGTTTTCAACATTAATCCTTGCAAAACCTTGTATTCCAAAATTTTTCTCCTTCCCTTCCCCTCTAAACAAGTAATCCAATATATGCTAAACATGTGAAATTCTTCTATACATATTTCCACATTTATTATGCTGCTCAAGAAAAATCAGATCAAAAAGGAAAAAAGAGAAAGAAAACAAAAAGGAAGCAAAACAACAAAAAAAGTGAGAATGTTATGGTTGTGAACCATACTCAGTAACCATAGTCCTCTCTCTAGGTGCAGATGGCTTTCTCCATCACAAGATCATTAGAACTGGACTGAATTGCCTTGCTGTTGAAAGAGCCATGTCCATCAGAATTGATCATCACCTAATCTTGTTGTTGTTGTGTACAATGAGCTCTTGGTCCTGCTCACTTCACTTAACATCAGTTCATGTAAGTCTCTCCAGGTTTCTTTGAAATCATCCTCCTAATAATTTCTTACAGAACAATAATATTCTATAATATCCATATACCATAACTTATGCAGTCATTCTCCAATTGATGGGCATCCATTCAGTTTCCAGTTCTTTGCCACTACAAAAAGGACTGCTACAAACATCATTGTACATACATCCTTTTTTATAATCTCTTTTGGGTACAGATCTAGTAGGAGACACTACTGGATCAAAGGATATGTAGAGTTTGAAAGCCCTTTGGACATAGTTCCAAATTGCTCTCCAGAATGGTTGAATCAGTTCACAACTCCACCAACAATGTATCAGTGTCCCAGTTTTTCCACAAACCCTCCAACATTTGTCATTATCTTTTCCTATTACATTAGCCAATCTGAGAGGTGCATGTGTAGTGGTAACTCAGAGTTGTCTTAATTTGCATTTCTCTGATCAAAAATGATTAAGAGCATGACTAGAAATTGTTTTAATTTCTTCATGTGAAAATTGTCTGTTCATATACTTTGACCATTTATCAATTTAGCCAAGACTTTTAAACAATCAGAAGCTTAGGGTTCCAAAGGCCTTGCTATTTTGTTATAGGGCATAAACCAAAGGATTAAATCTCCATTTCCCCAGCATGAGATAACCCTTTTCTGTTTCTTATCTATTCTTTCAAGCCTACCTTAAGCTCTTCCTGGGCCACATGTTCCCCAGACCATTGCTAATTCCTGTGTTTGACATCCCATATAACTATAGAAACAGAGCATCTTTCAACTGGAAGAAACCTTAAAGATCATCCCATAACATACTGCTTTATGCCTCATTGTTTCATGTATGTTAATTTTATATCTCTTTACTGAATTGTAAGTTTTTGGAAGATAGAAGCTCTTTCTTAAACTTAAAAAAATTACCTACTCCAGTGCAGTGCATTGTTGCATGGTTGACATTCTATAAATATTTAACGAGAGAAGCCAAATATGGGACACCAAATGGGAAATCACTCAGGGGCGGGAGCTGAAGAGTCTCTGATTGCACCTGACTATCACTTGTATGGGATTTTTAAGTTTCCAACATATTGGAAGTTTTAAGTTTTACATATTTCATTTCATTTGGTCCTCATAATAATACAGTAAGGTAGGTATGATAGGTGTTATTCCTATTTTATAAATCATAGCATCAAAGATTTAGACTTGGATGGGACTTTAAAGGCCTCCAAGCATGACCCCCTCATTTTATAGCTCAGGAAGACTTAAGGCATAGAAAAACTAAATGCCATTTCTAGTGTTATAGCTTGTGGGTTCCAACAGTAAGATATGAATCGAAATCTCTTCTTACCCAAATCCATTATTCTATTCTGTCCCTTGTGGGTTTCAGAATGAGAAGAATGCTTATTTCTTAAAGAAGCTGATAATGGGAAGCAGCATGATATAGTAGGGAGGACATTAGGCTCTGTTCCCTCTGCTGTGAATTTGTTGTATAGACTCAAACCTCTCTTGCTTAGTCCAAAAAAAAAAAAATTGAGATTCTGCATAAATTAAGGTCCCTTCTAGTTTAATGTATGACTTTAAACTTTGGGGTACATTAGTTCTGTGCTTTTACCAGATGGAATTAGTTTCTATTCCACAAATTTTTATTAAACACCTGCTCTGTGAATGTCATTGAATCAGGGTCTGAAAATGCTAAGAAGAAATAGAGTAATCCAAGGGGCTAACAATCTGCCTCCTCTCTCCATCAAGCCTGGGAGCTAATCTGAGGTCTAGAGGTTTTCACTTTTCCATTCCATTCATGAAGACATATTATTCAGTTGATCAGTAAGCATGCATTGGACATTATATGTGCCTTGCATTATTATTCCTTGTCTACATCATTGAGTGACTTCACACAAGCTTTCCTTTGAGATGCATTTCTTCAGTTTGAATGGGCTACAATTACTAACTAGACTCATGTTTTAGAGCATACTAGAGTAATAGGAATTGGTTGGAAGTATCTAGAACTCTCAAGTCTATAGCAATGATAGACATATTACTATGATTACTCATTTCCTGATGGATCTGTTTTTTCTTACTTTCTTTTGGATTCTGGATAAAACAGATGGATGAGAAACTTACTAAGAGAATATTGAGATCTGCCCTAAATTCAAGGCTAAGCTAATGATTTATATAGCCTTCCAAACTATGAATTTCCATCACCATCTATGCTAGATTTAGGCAAGGGATGCTGGGTTATGATTAGGAAAAGGCTGGGAGTAGAAAGATAGAGTTCCCGGAGTTTCTAGCAAATCCAATTTAGCAACTACTCCAGTGATCTACAAATTAGTTCCTTTCACATCAGCGTGGTCCACTCCCCTTGAAGCAGAGGAACATTAGTGTCAGGTTGACTCTCTTCAACTAATATTTAACCCCATACGAAATTGTGAAATTACTATTGATACTCTCTCATCTTTCTTTCCCTTTTTTAGTGATTTGCCATCAATCTGTTGGCCACACGGCTGCCATATTAGAAAGAGAGATCTTACTATATCACTCCCTATTTCCTATTAGAAAAAAATACAGACTCCACAATCTGGTTCACAGCTAAATCTCCCAACATTTCATATTCTTCATTTTAACATTCTTTATTCCCACCAACAATCCTAGTAGTTGTTCTCTAAGCTTGATATTATATCTCTTGTGCCCTCCTTTCCCTCAGACATGGGCCTTTTCACTAGTTCTCCCACATCCTTGGAATTATTTCCCTCACCTTTGCTTCCTTCAACGTTTAGTTTTAATCCTACCTCATGCAAATGGCCTTTTCCAATCCCCCTCAACTTTAACACTTCTGTCTGTGTATATACACACACATACACACATGCATATATGTATACACACACATATATACATACACTATGCATATATATCTTATATATGTCTTGCATATTATTCTGGAATACTCTTAGTTGTTTATATGATGTGACCCAGAAAATGAGCTCTTTGTGGGCAGAGACTGGTTTGGGCCTTTTTTGTCTCAATGTTTGGCAAAGTGCCTGGAAAACACGTAAAAGCATTTGCTGGCTTGACTTGACTTGGCCCTGGATATCTCCTATACTTCCTAGGTCTCCCAAGGCTCCCTCTTCATTTTTGCTTCTAAGAACTCTTAGCTTTCTTCAAGACTGAGTTCAAGGGCCACCTTCTTTTAAAATTCCCATTTAGTTGTTAATTTTTTCTCTCTCCTAAAATTACTTAAAAAAAAAAATCTATGTGATTTTTCTATCCCCTACTCTTAGCAGAATGTAAGTTCCTTGAGGGAATGCCTTTCATTTCTACTGTTTCTTTTTCTAGCATCTGCTGTTATGTCTTATAATATAATTAGCAAATTGATTTGAATTGATTGTTTCCCTTTTTCATTTTCTTCCTACCAGGATTATTTCAGGTCTGTTTCAGGATCTGTTAAACTAATCTTTGTGTAATGGAAAGTGCCCTGGGACTGGGAGTGAGGAATGCAGAAATTTAGCCCTGCCTCTGCCAGTAATGAGCTGTGTGGACCTGGATGACTTGTTTCTCCTCCCTAGCTCTCAAATTCTCATCTATGAAATAGGGGGTGGAGCTTGAGTTGGATAGGATCCTCCTTGTAGCCAAAGTCCTATAGGACAATGGACTTTAGAGATTATCTAATTCCTCTCCATTTTCTTCCTCTTCTCCCTCCCCTCTCCTCCCCTTCCTTTTTCTCTGTCCTCTTTGTCCCCCCTCCCTCCACTTTCATTCCTTCTTCCCTCCTCCTTCCCTGTCTCCTTTCCTTTCCTTTCTTTCTTCTTCCTCCCTTTTCCCCATCCACTCTTCCTCCTTTCCTCCCTTCCCTTCTTCCCTCCCCCTTCCTTAATTCCTTCCTTCCTTCTTTCCTCCCTTCTCTGTCTCTATCTCTCTCTTTCTCTCCCTCTCTCTGTCTCTGTCTCTCTGTCTCTGTCTCTCTCTGTCTCTCTGTCTCTGTCTCTCTCTGTCTCTGTCTCTCTCTGTCTCTCTGTCTCTGTCTCTGTCTCTGTCTCTCTCTCTCTCTCTCTCTCTCTCTCTCTCTCTCTCTCTCACACACACACACACACACACACACACACACACTCCCTCTCACTTTCTTTTGTCTTTTTGTTTTGGTCCCAAGTGACCTTTGTGGAGGCACACAACCAATATATATCAGAGGCAGAACATCAACCCTCATCTTCCTAAACCTAAGATCAGGTTTCTCTCCTCTACTCCATGATGATTCTCTCTTAATTATGGCAGAGGAGACTAAAGTCAAGAAAATACAAGTGAGATGGCTAGGGAGGAAGGAAGGAAACAAGCTTATATAAAGTTTTGTAAATTATGTAAATACTTTACAAATATTATTTCATTTGATTCTTATATTATTTATTATTATCACCTCCATTTTACAGTTGAGGAACCAGACAGAGGTTAAAGATTTGCCCAGAGTCACACAGGATCTGTCTGAGAAGGATTTAAACTTAGCTCTTCCCGACTCCAGATCCAGCTCTCTATTTATTGCAATATGTAGTTGCCTATAGGAATAGGGAATATGTTAAAATCCCAGTTACTTTATTCCATACCTACTGCTCTTTCTACTATAGCAGTCCCTACTAAGGCATTTTCCCTCTCCAAAGATACTCTTTAAACAATTATTTTTTTTTTAATTTTCAAAATACATGACAAGATAGTTTTCCACATTCACTCTTGCAAAACATTTTGTACCAAGCTTTTCTCCCTCCCTTCTTCTCACTCCTTTCCTTAGACAGCAAGTGATCCAATAGAAATTAAACATGTACAATTCTGGTAGAGATATTTCCACAATCACCATGCTACACAAGAAAAATCAGATCAAAAAGAAAAAAAAATTAGAAAGAGAAAAAAAGCAAGCAAACCACAACAGAAAAGGTGAAAATACTTTGCTGTTATCCACATTCAGTGGCTGCATTCTTCTCTCTGGGTGAATCCAAAGATACTTAAAGACCAAAATGCATTCCAGTGCCTAATGCAGTGTTTTACATATTGTAAGCACCTTATAAAAATGCTTGTTGAATTGAATTGTATTGGAGGCTCAAAAGGGATAACTCTCCCATGATAGAAATGCAAACTGTCTGATAGGTTGCAATAGGAAATATGATGAAGCTTTTCTAAAGCTTCTTTAAATCCCAGTGGGTCAACAACCACAGACATAACTAGATGTAACCGCAGAGGGCCTCAATGGACAATGAGTTGAAAATCTCTTTAAGGCAAATGACTGAAATGTTCTTTTACTGATTTTTAAGACTTGACTGTCTATTGACTAAAGCATCCATCACAGGAGTGACATAAAGTCTTCCTCTCTTGTCGCTAGACAAGTTTAGACTCAGGGGCACTCAGTGGAAACCCAAAATAAGAAACTGAACTCAAAGCATTTCTCACATTTCCCCAGCTTCTTGCTGTCTGAACATGACAGAGTGTCTCCTCTGGCATAGATAGATAAGCAGCTTGTAAGTCTGCCTTTTCATGCTCATCTGTGGCACAGAGAAAGCAGCAACAACACAAATACTTTGGATAATTATTGAGCAAGGAACCCTTAAAGTGAGAAAAATAAGCATAATCAATAGTTAGATTTATATAGGATTTTGTGGTTTGCAAAGATCTCATTTGATCCTTACAACAACCTTGTGATTAGCATTATAGTTATCCCCATTTCTTAGAAGAATAAACTGAAAATGCAGAATGTCAAATGACTTCTCTAAGATCACATAGATAAGGTGGAAAGGTGAAGTAGGATTTGAATTCATGCCTTCCTATCTCCAATTCCAGCCCTCTCACTACTGTACTACCTGCCTGCCTCAACATAGAAAATTATAAAAAATGATTGATTGCCTCTATTGACCCAGGAGTTATTTCTAGAACATAGTGAATAAAGGCCATCCTCTAGGTCTTATAGGTGGAAAGACTTCCAAGAGGCAGGGAGAACTGGACAATGAACTAAGGAGAAATAATTTATTAAATGCTGTTATATACTATGCATCTTGCTTTGTGCTAGGGACGCAAAGAGAAAAACAAAACAGCCACTGTTCTCCAGAGTTAACGTTCTAATGGGGGTCATCTACAGCATGGATGGAAATTCCAGTGACCCTTAAGGTGCAGAGACAAAATGGCTCCCTTAATAGTATTTTCATTGATAAAATCACATCTATTTCTCAACCTGAAACACTTTACATTGTCAAGAACTTAGATGAAAAGAATACTTTTTAAAAGTATTCTTTAGTAGACCTAGAAGATGGCAGAATGGGAAGAAAAGATAAAGTCCTAATATTCACATCCATATAATCAACACTAAGGAATCATATGAAAACTTCTCTAAAGCTCATTTTTCTTCTATGTAATGAAGAGGTTGGAACACATGGCATATGAAGTCGCTTGCACTTCTAAACCTATGTTCCTATGATATCATCAAGGCAGAGTCAGCTGCCTTTCTCTAGTCTAATACCTGTCTTTTCTTTCTTGGCTAAACTTTTGTGTTGTCCTTTTTTGGATTATTTCCTTGCTCATGACTGCCCTTGTTCATTTTAACCTGATTAAGACCAATACAGAAATGTTTATCCAGTTATATTACTCTTATTTTTGCTGTTCAGTCATTTCTGAATGCCTGACTCCTTGTGACCTCATTTAAGGTTTTCTTAGCAAAGATACTGAACTGGTTGGCCATTTCTTTCTCTAGCTCAAGAGGAAGTGACTTGTCCAGAGTTACACAAGTCAGTTTATATATGTATATGCTGTTGTTTAGTTATGTCTGACTCTTTATGGTAGTTCCCTTTAATCATTTCCATTCATGTCTGATTCTTCATGACCCCATTTGAGGGTTTCTTGCTAAAGATAATAGAGTAGTTGCCCATTTCCTTTTCCAGCTCTCTTTTAAAAAAATATTTTATAACTGTATGGACATGTATACATATATTGTATTTAACATATACTTTAACATATTTAACATATATTGGTCTACCTGCCATCTAGGGTAGGGGGTGGGAAGGAGGGGAAACGTTGGAACAAAAGGTTTTGCAACTGTCAATGCTAAAAAATTACCCATACATATATCTTGTAAATAAAAAGCTATAATAATTTAAAAAATAAATAAATTAATAATCAAATAAATAAAAAATAATTATTTTACTTGAAAAACCAGTAGAAAAAAAAAAGAAAAACAGAAAAGGAATACAAAACAAAATATCATTGTCATACTTCCAGTAGAAAATCAGGGAGGATTAAAAATATATTATAGCGACAAATTACCAGATCAAGAAAGTGTGTGTAGAAGAAATTATATTTATGAATTTCTATTTTTTCTTTATTTCCTTGTAAATTGTTCTTTGGTTTGGTACTTTATTTTATTCTTTTGTCCCCAATTCTCCTACCACCACTCCTAAGCAAGCTACAGAACAGAAAAGATATATTTATGTATACATATGTAGATATATCCATACATAATACACACTCACACAGCTATATACCCCCTCCACACATACATTTTTCCTATGCTTGCTGACTCTTTAATTAAATTCTGCTTTATAACTTGCCTTACTTTTATATAACCTCCCCAAGGATCCTTTCCTTCTCCTCCTCCCTTTGCTTCCCCATCTGCCCACCCCCCCCTTATTTCTTTATAAATTTTGGAGGGTGCAATACTTTTTATGGTATCTATGTAGTGTTGCCTATTGAACACAGTCCTGATGTGAGTAGGTTTTCAAAACTACAAGCCTTTCTCCCCTCTCTAATACTGCTGTCCTCATTTGTATAACATGATTCCTATTTCTACCTTAACTCTCTCATTCTTTCTTTTGTGCTGCCCTATAGTTAATATGAATTTTAAACATATAATATACATTTACCACATTAAAAAGCAATTTGTACATGTTTAAATAGTTTGTCCTTGTTGAGTTCCCTAAAATTTTTCTTTTATATTGGCTCTTATATGTTAAATTTTCTGTTAACTTCAGGTTTGGTTGATAGAAAGTCCTGAAAATCTTCAAGTTTGTTAAAGGCCCATTTTTTTCTCATTCAATATTTTCTCGTTCAAAATTATAGATAATTTTGCTGGATATGACATTTTAGTCCATAGGCCTAGTTTTTTTGATTGTCAGTAGATATGATTCCAGGACCGGTGGTCTTTTATTGTGGCTGCTGCTAAATCATGTATAATTCTAAGTATAACTCCAGCATATTTGAATTGTTTTTTTCTTGTTTCCTGCAAATTTTTCTCTTTGATATGGGGATTTGAAAATTTGGCAATGATATTTCTATGTGTTTTCCACAAAGGATCTCTTTAAGGTAGTGATCAGTGGACTTTTTATATTTCTACTTTCCCCTCATATTCTATCACTCTAGGACAATGTTCTTGGCTTATTTCCTGCATTATTGTGTCAAGGTTCTCTTTTTGGTCACATCTTTCTGGCAATCTAATTTTCCTTATATTCTCTTTTCTTGATTTCTTTTGCAGATCTGTTATTTTATTTATAAGTTGTTTCACATTCAGTTCTATTTCCTCATTCTTTAAAATCTGTTTTATTATTTCTTGGTCTCTCATAGTTTCACTGGTTTCCCCTTGTTCAATCTAATTTTCAAAAAATTATTTTCATCTTTGAGACTCTGTACCTCCTTTTCTAGTTGGTTAGCTTTACTTTCATAATATTGTTTTTCTTGAATTGATTTATTTTATTTTTTTAGTTGGACAGTCTAAGAGGTGAAAGTCCATATGGTTCCCACTGAGTCTCCAGCCACAACAACCAGCCTCAGGGGTTCCCACTCCATGCCTCTACTTTAAACATTTTAAACAGCTTAATCTCCAGCGTGGGATCTTTTTTTTTCAGATCTTCTAGGATCAGGAGGACACCAGTTCTGCCCAAGTCTTCTTGTTTTTTCACCAGTCTATATTTTCCCTGAAGTGCAAATTTGTTCTATCTGTGGGGAAATTGAGAGAGCTTGAATCCCCCCCCCCCCCCGCCCCCATTCCACCATTTTCCCAGAATTCTCCTTCAGCTCTCTTTACAGATGAGGAATTAAGGCAAACAGAGTAAAAAGCCTTGCTGAGGATCATACAGTTAATAGATGTCTGAGGCCAGATTTGGACTCAGAAAGATGAGTCTTTCTGATTTGAAGCTTGGAACTCTATCTAATATGACACCTAGCTGCCCTTATGTGTGTCCTCATGTTCTTTATATCATGTATATTTATATGTTATGTATGTGCATATTTTATGTTACAAATCTGAATATATCTTCACATAAATTATGTTTTTGTGCATTTATCTTCAAATATATTACATCTCAGTATGCATATATTTATATCTGTTATATTTCTATATATACTGTCACATATATATGTATGCAAGTATATGTATATGTATATATATATATATGCACATATATACACATATATTAAAGTTTTTATAGTGGTGTATATGTTGAGGGGGAGAAAGAGTAGAGTGTAATGAAGAGAAACAATGGGGGTAGGGGCAGAAACATGAATCTGATAAGATGAAAATTTAAACAGATGTGGCAGTTTGTTGTACAACATACCCATAAAAAGCCGCTGTAAACACCTCATTTGTATTCTGTGTCAATGTAATAGATGTAAATCTTTCTGAGAGTTACTAAATATACATTTGTTAGAAACTGGAACTGCATATGATCCATGAATTGCTTGTGGGGATTGAGGGGCATGGAGCCCAAGCTGGGGAATAATAATGGGATTTCTGGAATTTTATTTTTTGGGTGTTCTTTTTTTTTTCCTCGTTTGGAATCATTTTGGTATTTTTGCTTACCCTTTGACATTGTTTCTGATGTTCCCCTGTGATTTTTCTATTTCATTATCTTTTTCTAGTTCCTTTCAATGTTACACATGCCAAAATGGTTGCTGCTCATTTACTTCTTGGATCTACATTAGAATATAGGACAATTCCAAGTCCTCTGGGTGTGTGTGGGATATGGGAAGAGAAAGAAGGAAAGCAACATGAATCCATTCACCTGAATCCCAAATGATTATCTGTTGAGAACTGACATCAACCTTCTTTGAAATTTTAACTCCTCAGTGGTTCTTTGATTTTACTGGTTTGAGCAGAAAACAACCACAGGTTCACACATAATTCCAGATACAAAGCTGGAAGGGGCCATCTAGCTCAGAGGTATCAATCACATGTTTTATGGCCCACAATATTCCTGATTAGAGCTGAAACCAGATTATATAATTAGGAACAGAAATATAATTGGGAAATATTTAACAAAACAATTAAAAATACAATAAAACCAATAGTATTAATGTTTTTCAAAATCATTATGCAAGCTTCAGGGAATCGCCTATATGGTTATTGGTTCCATTTCTATTGGATTTTGACACCAATAAACTAGCCCAAAACTCTCATTTACAATGCATGGCATTTCATAGGTACTTGATAAAATCTTTTTAAATGACTGACAAAAAAATTAAACTAAAGCTAGAGAAATTAAACAACTTGTTCAAAATCTCAAGTAATAGGTTAGGAGAACTGGTACTTATCCCATAGTTCCTTACTACTCCATCATGCCTTCTGATTCTGTGTAGCTCTTATCATTTTTATACCATAAATCCTTCAAAATACAAATGTACCCAACATGGACTCCATAAACTTCAAAATGTTATGGACAATATTTCAGTAACTTTTATTTTCTTTGAAATCCTATGCATTTTGTGATTTAAAGATAGCATAAACTTCACCATATTGCCAAAGAAATCTATGACACCTAAAGAGTTAGGGCCTCTGAGGATCCCCCCATGTACTGGAGGATGTCTATAGACATAAGAGTCTAGCATTTAATGAATCATCATCACTAGGTCCAAGAGACTGGAAATACCCTTAATCTCATTCAATTCTGGACAGCCATTAGGTCTAGAGCAGGTCATACTTCTTCCTATAGCTCCACAATCTTTACTGCACTTTATTCCTCACTTGTGATCTACAACTATTATCTGATCCTTGCCAGAATAGTACATCTCTTATCATTTATTGCCATTGTTATTATTCAATTGTTTCAAAATATTATTCAATATTTTCAATTTTCTGATTCTTTGTTATCCCATTTGAGGTTTTCTTGGCAAAAATTGCTGTAATGGTTTCCCACTCCATTTTTAGCTCATTTTATAAACAAGGAAACTGAGGCAAATAGGATTAAATGACTTTCCCAGGATCACACAGCCAGTAAGTATCTGAGACAAGATTTGAACTCAGGAAGATGAGTCTTTCTGACTCCAAGCTCAGTGCTCTTACCACTTCACTACCTAGCTGCCACATCTTTGATTATATATTTATATTATAACCCACTTATACCCTTCATGTGACCCTTCATTGACTATTAAGTAATTCAGAAATTGTGGCAATCCAGATTTTGCCTTAAAATAACTTCACCAGGGAAATATTTTTGTTTTATATCTCACTCCATGAGAATTAGCAGGTGATATTCTTAATCCTCCAATTTTCCATGACATTTTCTTTTCTATTTGCTTTGTATATTTTTTATATTTACTTATTCATATACATGTTGTTTTCTCTCATTGAAATGTAAACTTTTGATGACATGATGGTATACTTAGAGAACCCCAAAGACTCTGCTAAAAAGCTATTAGAAATAATTCAGAATTTTAGCAAAGTCGCAGGATACAAAATAAATCCACATAAATCCTCAGCATTTTTATACATTACCAACACAATCCAACAGCAAGAGATACAAAGAGAAATTCCATTCAAAATAACAGACGATAGTATAAAATATTTGGGAATATATCTACCAAAGGAGAGTCAGGAATTATATGAGCAAAATTACAAAACACTTGCCACAAAAATAAAGTCAGATTTAAATAATTGGAAAGACATTCAGTGCTCTTGGATAGGCCGAGTGAATATAATAAAGATGACAATACTTCCCAAACTAATCTATTTATTTAGTGCTATACCAATCAGACTCCCAAGAAACTATTTTAATGACCTAGAAAAAATAACAACAAAATTCATATGGAAGAATAAAAGGTCGAGAATTGCAAGGGAACTAATGAAAAAAAAGTCAGAGGAAGGTGGTCTAAGTGTACCTGATTTAAAGCTATATTATAAAGCAACAGTCACCAAAACCATTTGGTATTGGCTAAGAAATAGACTAGTTGATCAGTGGCATAGGTTAGGTTCACAGGGCAAGATAGTGAATAAAAATAGCAATCTAATCTTTGACAAACCCAAAGATCCCAACTTTTGGGATAAGAATTCATTATTTGACAAAAACTGCTGGGAAAACTGGAAATTAGTATGGCAGAAACTAGGCATGGACCCACATTTAACACCACATACTAAGATTAGATCAAAATGGGTCCAAGATTTAGGCATAAAGAACGAAATCATAAATAAATTGGAGGAACATGGGATGGTTTACCTCTCAGACTTGTGGAGGAGGAAGGAGTTTGTGTCCAAGGGAGAACTAGAGACCATTATTGATCACAAAATAGAACATTTTGATTACACCAAATTAAAAAGTTTCTGCACAAACAAAACTAATGCAAACAAGATTAGAAGGGAAGTAACAAATTGGGAAAATTTTTTTACAGTTAAAGGTTCTGATAAAGGCCTCATCTCCAAAATATACAGAGAATTGACTTTAATTTATAAGAAATCAAGCCATTCTCCAATTGATAAATGGTCAAAGGATATGAACAGACAATTTTCAGATGATGAAATTAAAACTATTTCCACTCATATGAAAGAGTGTTCCAAATCACTATTGATCAGAGAAATGCAAATTAAGACAACTCTGAGGTATCATTACACACCTGTCAGATTGGCTAAGATGACAGGAACAAATAACGATGAATGTTGGAGGGGCTGTGGGAAAACTGGGACACTGATGCATTGTTGGTGGAGTTGTGAAAGAATCCAATCATTCTGGAGAGCAATCTGGAATTATGCCCAAAAAGTTATCAAAATGTGCATACCCTTTGACCCAGCCATACTACTACTGGGCTTATATCCCAAGGAAATACTAAAGAAGGGAAAGGGACCTGTATGTGCCAAAATGTTTGTGGCAGCCCTTTTCATAGTGGCTAGAAGCTGGAAGATGAATGGATGTCCATCAATTGGAGAATGGTTGGGTAAACTATGGTATATGAATGTTATGGAATATTATTGTTCTATAAGAAATGACCAACAGGAGAAATACAGAGAGGCTTGGAGAGACTTACGTCAACTGATGCTGAGTGAGACGAGCAGAATCAGAAGATCATTATACACTTCAACAATGATACTGTATGAGGATGTATGCTGATGGAAGTGGATTTCTTCAACATAGAGAAGAGCTAATCCAAATCCAATTGATTAATGATGGACAGAACCAGCTACATCCAGAAAAGGAACACTGGGAAATGAATGTAAACTGTTATTTTTACCTTCTGAATCCAATTCTTCCTGTGCAACAAAAAATTCGGTTCTACACACATATATTGTATCTAGAATATACTGTAATATATTTAACATACATAAGACTGCTTGCCATCTGGGGGAGGGGGTTGGGGGAGGAAGGGAAAAAATCTGAATAGAAGTAAGTGCAAGGGATAATGTTGTAAAAAATTACCCATGCATATGTACTGTCAAAAAAATGTTATAATTATAAAATAAAATAAAAATTAAAAAAAAAAAAGAAATGTAAACTTTTTAATGCGGGTACCATTTTATTTTGATCAAGTTGCCTAATGTCTTGTATAGCTCCTGGCACATGGTAGGTACTAAATAAATGTTAGAGCTTATTTGAGCTTGGTGACAATTATTATCAGTGTCATATCTACAAACACTGACGTCAAGTAATATGTCATATACTCACCTAAGATATTCTCCACTCTTATAGCAGACTAGAATATTGTTTGTGCAGCTGAGACCTTTATGGAGAAGCTGTCCATCCTATTTTTATAGTTCAGCAGTTTCCAGGGGAAAAGAATGCCATTTTTGCCATCACTTTGCTCCTCCTCT
Organism: Sminthopsis crassicaudata; assembly: GCF_048593235.1. Classification (NCBI taxonomy): domain Eukaryota; kingdom Metazoa; phylum Chordata; class Mammalia; order Dasyuromorphia; family Dasyuridae; genus Sminthopsis; species Sminthopsis crassicaudata. The sequence goes on from NC_133618.1 coordinate 545,141,976, forward strand.
TTAAGTTAGCTGGGTTTTTTTTTTTTGCCCTTTTCCCTCTTATGCAATGCCCCTTTAGGTGGAGATTTCTGAAATCTCTTCCTACTTTTGTCCTGCTATTATAAAATACAAACTTCAGTATGGGTTGAGAGCTCTTTGGGTTCTACCGGCATGTTCACTCCTCTTGTAATAAATCTAGTTTTTGTGTAAGTTTTGTGAAGTTGTGATTGCCTGTTGACAGGGAACAGTAGTATACTTTGCTGTTATAGTTCTTCCTCGTCTTTGCCTCTTAGAATGTCTGGCTCTCCTCAAGGCTCAATTCAAGTGTCACTTCTGGAAAATGATGGGAAACTCCAAGGACATGGTGATTCATTGCTTGGGCCTTCAGGAAACAGTTCATTTTCTGATTACATCCAGTTATGGGGTGGGCCACTATTGAAAGGACCAGGACCAATTCCTGAGACCCAAAGGAAACATTTAAATATGAAAGACCAATATATATATGCGGGAAACAACATGGTGCCCAGGAAAAAAAAAGCAATATGTTTACAGGTCATAGAAGGGAAAACTGTCAGCAATCCCTTACCTTCTCATTTCCTGTGATAGCAGCAGGAGGGATGAGATACTGACTTTTAAAAGGAGGAAAGATCCTGACACAGCCCTCTGAGTTGTGGATCTCCAGGTGATGTAAGGTGACTCAAGTAAGAAACGAGAAAGGACAGGTCCTTCTCTACCCCAAAAGCCAGAGCTGGAGATTCAATGAGGTGAGCTGGCACAGCAGAAAATGACCACTTCTACCTCTTTTATATGTGTTTTTTTTCATCATCTTTGGAGAACTAGTACCCCTAAGAAACATATCCAGGCTTGCAGGGGACATTGGGAATTTGAAAGGTCCAGAGGCTTTCAGTTTTATTATGTTGAGACAGGTTTGTGGGAGAAGTGGATGTAAGGAGCAATTAATTTTGAAAGTGTGATCAAAGAAAGTTTGAGTACGGAGTGGTAAGGCAAGGGTAAAGTAAGCTGGAAAATATCTAATAAATTATCTTAGAAACTATGTTCTGATGAAGTTTTGATATCATGCTTTCAATAGATTGTACTAAGTTATTGAATCCTGTTCTATTAGTGAGCACGTAGGAGTGTGTGTGTCTGTGAGATTAGCCTTTCTTTTGTGGGTAGGAATAAATTACTAGTCTCATACTCACTGCATAGCATACCCTTTTTGCCCTCCATTTTTGGAGAAGCCCTCCATATGAACCATGACTACAATTAGGTTGGGTAGGGGATTTAAGCCGATGAGTATGAGAAAAAGAAACCCCCTCATTAGAGGCAGGCAAGCTTTCCCAGAATTGGACCTGGTCTAGACCTAATGACTGTCCAGAACTGAATGAGATTAGGGGTGAATGTTTCCAGCCCCTTGGGCCTAGTGATGATGATTCATTAAATGCTAGACTCTTAGGTTCCATTCCCACAAGACTTATTAAAAATGAATGCTAATCTCATTTAATTTCTGCTAAAATTTAGTGGCTGGTTGTGATTTAATTTGTCAATTTATCAGGTATTGATATTCAAATTACATTTCAATAGTGACCTTGATACTAACTCAAAACAGAAACAAATGGCAGGAATTTTAGATATCCACCCACAATTATTTTGAGGTCAAATTGACATTTTTAGCCCCTTTGAATTATGCTATAGAGGGATTAACCTAATCTCTTTGTATCTGCCACAGCTCAGCAAATCACTTGTGTTTCTTAGGCATTATAGGGAAGAAATGATGCACTATTAAAAAAAAAAAAAAAGCCCACCATATCTTGTGGTAAAATAGCAACTTTATTTTCTCAGAGAGGGTGTTTCCGGTCAATCAGCTGCAAGAAACTACAATCTAGAATGTGAGCATTAACATCTTGGTTGAGCAAGGCTAGAAATAGAGGTAGGAGGAAGGGAAGGTAAGATTAAGCATTAATATGGCACCTTTTCTGTGTCAGGCACTGTATTAAATGCCATACAAATATTAACTCATTTTATCCTCACAAAACTTTGGGAATTAGATGCTGTTATTATCTCCATTTTACAGATGAAAGAATTGGGGCAAACTGAGGTGAAATGACTTGGGAGTCACACAGCTAGTAAATACCTGAAGCCAAATTTGAACTCAAGTCTTCCTGGTTCCATACCCAGTGCTCTATCCACTATAATGCCCAGATAGGTGGGACACTCATGTAGATAACCCAACAGATTGTTCAAGCTGTCTTTGTGGGAAGTCCAATAATTAGCTTTTCTCTTACAGCTGAGCTATGTCCTCTTGGTCTAGTTAAATGCCCCAGATTGTACTAACTGGTTGTGCAATCTCAGTCAGTCTGAAAAGTATAAGTCAAATCTGTACCCTAGAAAGCTAAGAATATTAATATCTAGCACACTTAGGGTGCTAATAAATTTATTTTCCCTTCAGTTTTGCTGCTTACTTTATTTGACTTTCATTTTGTAAATTCACTGATGGGCCATCTTATCCCCGGGCTCTGTAGGAACTCAGTTTGAAAAATTTTCTGACAGCCTCAGTTTTTCTTTTGTGTAAAGTGAAGGGGTCAGATGAGATAATGCCTAACATCTCCTCCAGATTAAACTTTTTTTTTTTATGAATCTATTATTTTAAATAAAGCCAAACTCTTGAATTCAGTTATACAATAGAAGTTATCAGGAAGTTCTGGCATCAAATTATCCACAGAAATATATTTGTCACTTAGTTTTTAACAGAAGAATGACCAGGTATATCAATTGATGTAATTTTTTATAATAATTTTATTATATTTATCTTATATTAAAGCACTTTAATATATATAACTAAAAGTAGATTTTATAATTTTCTTTGAAATCAAAATGTTCACTTTACCACTCATTTTCTTTACCTAATGAATAAAAAATATGTACTATATCAAATGATACATCTTGGTCCTTCCACCTATTTGAAATTTCAATAAAGATTATACTTCCTTCAGCTCATAATACTAAAACAAGTGGCAATGGGTGTTCTCTTGTGCAAATCAGTTTTACTTCTCTGACCCACTGTCTAGTTCCATGGGTGACTTATCAGATAAGTAGACCAGTTACTGTAATTGAAATCCCAAGAAAGCTCTGACTTCCCCATAAGACTTGTCTACTGAGTGTTACCCCTTCAGATGAACGTTTTGATTATTGATAAAATACAAATCAACCTGAGATAAGCCAATATTTAAGCTTTTTAATCCTTTAAAGTTTAATATGACTGAAGAGCTTCCTACATAGCAACTTTGAGTATAGGTTTTAGCGTCATAAGGAAGCCTGGGTTCAAATATGTCCCTATTATATACTTTTATCATTCTAGGTGAGCTATCCTCCCCTAAGCCTCAGGGTTTTCTTGTTTTGTTTTATTTTGAAAATAAATTTTGGGGTACACGAAAGTTCTGGTACATTATGACTTGGCAAATTGGCATCTAATTGGCAAATTGGAATAGGAGAAAAGGGGGAGATGTCTGGGAACAGGAAATGAATGGTAAGCATAAAGAAGTTTGATATCTTCCAATGGCTGTAGTTTGTCCAAGGCTAGACCTTTCTAGCCAACTATTTACTATGAATTTTTGCTAAAATGGAGGGAAGAGAGGGAATAAAAAGACAAAAATGAAACTGTGCCTGCCCTCTGGGATCTTACATTCTTTTCTTCTTTTTCCTCTGAGGCAATTGGGGTAAAGTGACTTGCCCAGAGTCATGCAAGTTAAATGTCTGAGGTCACATTTGAACTCAGGTTCTCCTGACTTCAGGGCTGGTGCTCTATCCACTGTGCCACCCAGTGACCCTTGGGAGCTTACATTCTAATGAGAAAGATAGTAAATGCAAGCATATGCCTTTGCAAGGATGGGCACTTATCAACAACTGAAAAATCATTCATCAAACTGCTCTATTCTCCAAGGAAGTTTGCTTTCCCGGGGACCATTACCAGACCAAGGTCTGTTTGGGAGCAACAATTCTGGCTGCAGCTCAGAAGGAGTCTGTTGTTTTGACATAGGTTTTTGTCCTGTGACTCAGACTTAGTGTTATTCATTTCAATTGGGGGAAAGCCTTTGGAAAAGCATGTTTCAGTGCCAGTCATTTCAGAACATCAAGTCTGATATCTTACAAGGATATTTGCTAATGGGGTTTAAGGTCTTTTCATCTGCACCAGGTTTTTATTCAGTCCCCTCATGTGTACCTGTAGCTGTCCTGCTCCATCTAATTCATTTTCTATCCTGCATTCAATAGCATTTGAAAGCCCCACAAGAACAAATAAACCTCTGAACTCTCATCCACATGGAGCCTGCCAAGGTCCACCCTCCCATTCTAGAAAAGGCAATCTTAGTACAAGGCTGAAACCACATCAAAAGGTGTTTGCTTTCTGCTATCCATTTGCCAAAGACAATTTATGTGACATGCTGTCTGACTTCCTGTTTCAGCTTTGCCCTGGATTTTTCTACCTCAGGCAACCAAGGAAGGAGGTCAAGGGAGCTCCTCAAGGTGATGGATTCATCGGTGAACAGGTGTAGGCTGTCTGGCTCCTAGGCTTCCGCACTCATCACTAGGGGATCTGCCTTCCTTCCTAGCCTTTAATTTTTACTCAGTGGAGCAAGCTGCTCCAGTCTGTAGGAAGGTGAATATCACTAAAGGCTGGGGGAGGAGGTTGGTTGGTGCAGTAGGAGAAAACAAAGTAGAAAAATTCAGATGAAAAAGTATTTTTTCAAGGACTTGTATGTTTATTTTTTAATTTTTTAATGAATGCTGAATAAAATGTAGAAAGGGATGATCATATATTGACACTTGGTCTTAATTCTAAAATGATTGCTAAAATGTGTGTGTGCCAGGAAGTCTCTTATGCAAATATAAAATGTCAGATCATTAAAATTCTTGTGAATGGAAGATCACAGGACCATAGATTCAGAGCTGGGAGGTTACTTAGAGGTCCTTTATTTTACAGATGAAGAGACTGAGTCCCAGCTCAGTTATTTGCCCAAGGTCACACAGGGAGGAATTGTCAAAGCCAGGTTTTGAAGCCAATTTCTTTGAGGACCCTACCACCACCACCACCCACCACCAAAGATAGCAACCTTTCCACAGTACCATGGTGTCTTCAGCATGGACATTGTGGAAAGCCAGGAGGGTGGGATTATAAAACTAAGACACAAAATACCACTAAAGAAAACAGATTTTTCATACACATAAAAAAAATTCATGGATTTTGAAACAGAAAGGACCTCAGAAATTATGTAGTCCACTCACTCTCATTTTACAGATAAGGAAATTGAGGCATAGATAGGGAAATAGTATGTTCAAAATCACATAAATTGTGAATATCAAACCTAAGACTTAAACCTAGGTCCCTTAACTCTAAATCTAGTGCCATACTTTAAAATTGGGAAACTGGATTATGATTTTACTTTTAAAAGTAACAACAAATAAACTCTAGAAGATGGAATGTTTATATATTACCACTTGGCTTTTACTCTCCCAGAATGATTTCTATAGATAGATTGGGTAGATAGAGAGAGAGAGAGATAGATATATAGAACATTTATTAAGAACTTACTATGTACCAGGCTCTGTGTTATAATTAGAAGCCTGTTGTAAATAAATCTAAAGAAACAGATCATTATAACTACTGTGTACTGACTTATGTTCCAAATATTGTTGGAAAAGTTCCTGTCCTGCTTTGGCTTCCAACAGAGGCCTGGAATTGGAGCAAACTCAGGCAGTAGCATCTATTTATTCTTGATGCTATTGGAAACAAGGAACAAACATAATTTCAGTGGCCAGGGCAGGGAAGAATATGAGAAAGTGTAAAAATTTTAGTGTTAAAAATGGGACCTTAGTTCCTTTTGATCTTAAGATACAAGACAAAATGGCAGTGGTTTTTATTGAAAGCAAGAGTCTTACATAACAAGCAAAGTGGAGTAGTTGGTCATTAACTGACCTCAGAGTCAAATAGATCTACCCATTGCACATACTGGCCAAATAATGCTGATTAAGTCCTTAAGCATTCCATGTCCCAACCAACTCCATTAAACAATAACAATTTTAATAATTTAACAATATAATACATAAATTTTAATGGCATGTGTTGTTGATAAGTTGTTTATAGTCATGTGCAACAATTCATGATTCCATTTGGGCTTTTCTTGGCAAAGGTACAAGAATGATTTGCCATTTCTTCTCCAGCTCATTTTACAGTTGAGGAAACCGAGACAAAGAGTTAAATGATTTAGCAAGGGTCACACAGCCACCAAGTATATGAGGCTAGATTTGAATTCAGAAAGATCCTGACTCTAGGCCTGGAACTCTTAACTTCTCCATCACCTAGCTATCCCAGGACACATAGTAAGCACTCAATAACATACCTTTGTAAATTACAGAGTTTTAACTGTTCTACATTAGAGAAAAAATGTTTCCTCAAAAATATTTCCTCATTCCAATGAAATCACAGGTCTAGTTTAAAGAAAAAAAACAAACTAATTTTCATTTTTTTAACCTAAGTGAATTATAATTCTTCTCAATCTCATTTTCTGTCACAAAATTATTTACCTTGGCTTAACAGGTTAAGGTCTGCTGGGAATAAATGCTCTTTACTGTTAACCATGAAAAATTCCAATAAATTTTTCTGGCCCATCTCTAAATCTGTATAAAGTGGAACATGAAGAGTTGTTGAATGAGTGTGAATAGGGCTGATTTCGTGAATATTTGAATTAATGGCCATCTTTGTGCTATTAATCAACAAATGTTTATTAAGCATCTACCAAATTCCAAATACAGTTGTTTGAAGTGAAAATAGAGAAGTAAAACTATTCCTGTTCTCAAGGCGCATACATTCGTCTTTTTGGTCTGATATTGGCTTTTTTTTTTTTTTTCTTTGAAATGGTATTTTTTTTCTGATTACATGTAAAGACAAATTTTAACATCATTTTGGGAAAAATTGATATCTAAATTTTTTCTTTCTCTTTTCTCCTCCCTAGGGTAATAAAGCAATTGATATAGATTGCATATGTCTGATTATGTAAAGCATATTTCCATATTATAATTCATGTTGTAAAAGAAGAAACAAAAAAACATGAAAAATAAAGAAAATGAAAACAGTATGCTTCCATCTATATTTAGACTCCATCAGTTCTTTCTCTTTTCCATCATTAGTTTTTTGGAATCTTATATCATTACATTGTTGAGAAGAGGTAATACACAATTGATGATCATATAATGTTGCTGTTACTGTGTACAATGCTTTCTTGGTTCTGCTCACTTTACTAAGCATCAATTCAAACGTCTTTACAATTTTTTTTTTTTCTGAGAGCCTCCTGCTCACCATTTCTTATAGCATAATGGTATTCCATTTTATTTATCACAATTTGTTCAGCCATTCCCCAATTGATGGACATCCCCTCAAATTGCTACCACACAAAGAGCTGTTGTAAATATTTTTGTGTGTGTAGGCCCTTTCCTTTTTTATGATCTCTTTGGATTACTAAGTAGTGGTATTATTGGGCATAGTTCCAAATTGCTCTCCCGAATTGTTGAATCAGTTCACAACTCCATCAACAATGTATTACTGAAGGAGCCTATATTCAAATGAGGAAGTTAATATATACATTTAGATTCACTAAGTTCAGAATAGCCTTATTCCTCTCTCAATGACAAGTTAGTGCCTGAAAGCTATCTTTTGTTCTAGGAGTACCTTGGAGGTTCCCTAGTGGTTCAGTATGCATTTCTCTAACATTATCAGCTTCTACCATTTGGATATGTGCTACCCAAGGTTAACCACCAGTGAATAGCAACCCATGATCATTTAAAAAATTAATACCAATTGGCTTTTACTGATACACAAAAGGAAGTACAAACCATTCCCCTTAACCAAGGGCAAAGATTACCCTGTACTATCACAGTCCCTGTTGAGAGTGGGTTCAATCTTAGAGCGATATTTGACCCACCAAGTTCCCCTCTAAATTCAGCATAACCAATAGAGAATGTCACTGCATTCCTTATAGGGCTAGGCATCTCTGTCCCTTGTTTCCCTGGGTCCCATTCATGCCTCAGGGCAGTGCTAATAGATTTTCTTGGTTGGCTGCAAACTCTAACATCCACTCAGGCTCCTGGCCTTGGCGGCCCTGACTCCAATACCCATTCAACTATATCTCAATAAGAAAAAGTGCAAAGAGGTCATGGACCACATGTCAGCCACAAATGGGGAGAAATCTTCCACTGAACAGGTTGCATCCTGTCTCTCTCACTTGATACAGTCAGGCAGGAAAGAGAAACTGCCTTGGCTGGTTAGAGCCTTTTGAATGCTTGCCTGATTCCAACACAGAAATCAATCAAAAGAATTCTCTTTTTCATATAGTAAGCCTACCAGAAACAATCCCGTGCATGCTCAAATTCTCATGAGGAGTGTATCTGGCAAAGTGCACTTCTGCCGCCTATAAAGATGGGCTCTCATTGGCCAATTTTATGCACCTCCATTTTATACATAAGTCTAGGAAGAATATAAACAAATTGAATACAAAGTAATTGAAAGGTGGTCATTTGTAGTGGAATAAAGAAAAGTTTCATGTAGAAGGAAATATTTGAGCTGAGTTGGAGAGGAAATCCAAGATTCCAAGAGGCAGAGGGGAAGTGGGGATTGTTTTTTTTTGTTTGTTTTTTTTTGTTTGTTTGTTTTTGTTTTTTTTTAATTTTTGTTTTTCCCTGGCATATGGGACATCCAGGACAAAGGCACTGAAATGGGAGAAGAAACATCATATATGAAATAACAAAAATACTAGTATGACTGAAATGTAGAGTACAAGATAGAAGTAATGGGTTTGTAAAAAAGATCAAAAAGGTAGGAAAGGGCTAGATTATAAAGGGCTTAAAATACCCAGTAGAGGAGTATACATTTGATGCTAGGATTTGAGGAATACCCAAAACCTGGACTACCTTCAAAGATGATTTTCACTGGCAACCACAAGTTAGGAAAGCCCAATCTTTATCTTCCAGAAGGGTCTTCCAATCAGTTGGGAGCTAAAGCATTCTTACCCTAAGCTTGGTCTTATTCAGTAGTGTCTGACTCCATATTTAGTCATAATCAACTCTTCATGATCCCATTTGAGTTTTTCTTAGCAGTGATATGTAATGGTTTGCCATTTCCTTCTCCAGCCCATTTTACAGATGAGGAAACTGTTAAGTGACTTGCCCAGGATCACACAGCTAATAAAAGTCTGAGGCTAAATTTGAATTCAGATTTTACTGATTTTAGGCCCAATGCTAAATTTTAGGCCCAATACCACCGGTAGATGCCCCCAAACATTTAGCAGACAACACTTAATGAAGTGGTCTCTTAGCACTGATTTGCTAATCTGATAAATCCTTTAGTATAAATTGTAACCCCATAAACAGCAATGCAAGCTTTGGGGGAGTGATAGGCTTAGTCCCTTCATCTCTTTTATCTCCCCATCTGTAAGATGATCTGGGGGAATGAGTTGATGTTTAAGTGCATCCTCTATCAGCTCCACATTTTTATTCTTTTCACAAGAATAGACAGGAGGTGACAATGAAGTTACCTCTGGAGTCTGCTCCCTCTTATGGTTTAACTTCTATTTAAATTTGATTCTGTTTTATGGGACCAAAGAGATAGGGAAAGCAATCCAAACACTGTATCATTTCACAGACTTCAGGCTGCATAAGGACTCGATAAGACAGGTGGCTTAATATGATAAAAATGATATCTATTTCCCACTTTCTGTGTAAACTATTAGACACCAGAAACACTGGGGACATTTCTTCCTCTCATAATTACTTAGGAAGGAATGTAATAGCCTCAAGCATAATTAACAGCATTTTAATTCATTCTCATATTTTAAGATGGTTCATCTACTTGCTGCAGCAAGAATGAGCCAAGATTTGAATTGTGTTAGAATTTACAAAAAAAGAGGGGGGGTTGTCTCAAAGATGTTGAGACTCTTACTATAATTTCAGGTCAAAGCTAAACTGTGGGAATCTTTAATGGTAATGTCCATGATAAATGCCACACAAATCATTTATCTGTGCTTAGAGTGCCCTATAATAAACTCTGGTCCCTAGTAAGAATGGGAAAGCACGAGAAACTAGAACTACCCAAACAAATTGTAATCTGGCACTTTTCTATGTATTTTTAGATAACAAGATGGCTTGTTTGGTTTCTAACCTAGAGCTTCATTGGACTAACTACATACATGGCTTCTCTACCTTTCTACAATAATGCTTACTCCCCATCTCTCCATCCACTCAATAGTAATTTTTTTTAAATAAAAAGCTCTTCTTTTTAATGAAGCTCATGAGTGTTGTATGTAAAAGATGCTGCCTTTTATTTCCCAAAGCAGAATCTGGTTATCTCTCTTCCCTCTTAAATACTTACAGCTCTCATGATATCTTTCCTTTGAGTTAAAAAAAAATTTAAACCCGTTAATCATCAGTTGTACAGAGGCAAATAGCCTGTCTTCTAATTTCATACTTCAAGATAATAAGCTATTTCAAACTATTAGAAGCAGTAAAGTGTGAAACTGAAATTTGTTGAAATTTAGGGCATTCTGGTTTCCTATATATTATTTCTGGTTTTAATATATTCGTAGATATTTAAAGATGATTTATAGGTATATGTATATATATGACAGTATCCTGATACTTTCAAATGTTTTTTATTTCTCAAAGTATACATCTAATTCACAAGAATCAGAAAAAAGAAATGACATATATTTGTACACGTATATTCACACATATATGTACAGTTATGTAAACAAACATAAATGTAGATGTAACATAGATAGATAGATAGATAAAATGTTTGACAATTACAATTTACAGGAATCTATGAATATAAATAGTTTTTAGCAAGAATACATTATCAAGGCATTCTTAACTATGTTTGGTATTTTAGGAGCAAGAAAAATGCTGCAGCACAAAGAAAATGGAGAATTTGGTTCCCCATTCAGGGATCTCCTTGAAATGAGTTACTGTATAGAAAAACTGAAAGTGTATTCTAGGTACTGTGGCTTCGTTGCAAAATAAAACAAAAAATAATCTTTTTAAAAAATGCTAAGAAATCAACGAAAAGGGTCATAAATAATTAAGGAAATGTTTAAATGTCATATACAAAATTATTTATGATGAAAGTGAAGTTCATAAAATATTAATTTGTTTTCTTACTCATGTAAGTTGGCAAGATCAAATAAACTGAAAAATTATGTTTACATGATCTATTTCAAACATCCAAAATATAGGCACCTTTTTCCCTCATTTCTAAATTTCTTGTGTGGTTCCAGGAAGGTTATAGACAATCTTTAGTTTTTTACCTCCAATTTAATTTGCTCCAATTGGAATGACAAATTTGTACTGATGTAATATGGCTACTGATCACTCACAACTTGTCCAAATGACCAGTCTGAAATAAAAGATCATGTCTATTCTTTCAAAAACATAAATGACCTTTTGACTAAATATTTGGGCACTGGAACATTTGCCAGGTCCCATATTAACACTGTTTCATCTATGAATTATATAGAAAAGAATATGTTTCTGGGAAATTCAGCATTTGGAATTCCTATGGTTATTTAGTTAATTATGGTTAGTTAATTCATCTTCCTGAATTCAAATCTAGACTCAGACAATCACTAGTTGTGTGACCCTGGGCAAATTATCTGACTCCACTTGCCTCAATTTCCTCATCTGTAAAAACAAACAAACAAACAAAAACAAAACAAAAAAAAAAAACTGGAGAAGGAAATGGCAAATCACTTTTTGTATTTTTGCCAAGAATATCTCAAATGGGGAGAGGCAGATACAACTGAAAACTTTTGAACACACACACACACACACACACACACACACACACACACATATATATATGTATATATATATATATATACATATATATATATATACACATAAAACAGGCACATACACATATTTAACTTAATACTCCCCCTATTTTTATAATAGCAATCATTGATTCTTGGCTCTTTAGGAGGGTGTAACACTTCCTATATTATCATAGGGTTGAATCAACTTTAAGACACTTAAGCGTGTCACCCTTTTTGCTCATTTTGCTCAAAAAAAGGCACTGAAAACATATTTCCAGTGAGATAATAAGAGATCTCTAATTCCTCATATTGCCAAGTACTTCAATACAATGCAGCTTGTGAGAAGTCTTGTGGGAAAATAAAGGGAGGGGGGTGGTGGATGGCTGAAGAGGGAGCCAAGTATGGAGGATGGACTAAAGCTCCAAAGTATACATTAACCCTATCCCACCTCTACTTTTCTCTTCTTGCCAATCCTGATAAAAAGGTACATTAATTTTTTTATTGTGTGCCCTGTCTCTATCTTTTCTTTTCTTCTCTGTGCTGAACTTCGAATAAAAACAAGGGAGCCAATGATAAAAATGTACCATGGGAAAAATTCTATATTTAGTCTCCCATAATATTGATAAAATTGGCCTCAAACAAAACCACCAGTTTTACATTGTGATGAACCTACTGGTACAAGCATTTTTTGGCTTGCTAGGGCTCCTCTCAAATGGTGGATGCTATCTAAGTGATAGTCTCCACTGCTTCCCCTGAACTCAAGCCTTAAATTTAATTGATGAACTTAGTGGTTTTCCAGAGCCCAGAAAATGGTTAACCAAGTCCTTGGAATCTAGAATGGATAAAGCAGATGAGTTATATTGGAAGGCAGGTAAGGTCAACAGGATTTATTTGTGGATAAGAAAGTACTTTTGTATAAATATATTTGGTATAAAATACTTTGGTATAAAATAAACTGATTTCCAGCTTGTCAATTGCAACATAAAATAAAGTCCCATAAAATTGACTCAAGAATGACAATTGCCACTATGGACTCTGATTCTAGCATAAAGGAGATGGCACTAGATGCTGCTGCCAGAACATTGTATGTCATGTAAATGATTCTTTGACCCCTACTCAAGGATTTCACCATCATTCGTTTGCCCTATCCTGATGACTTCACAATTTCAAAGAAATAAAAATAGTTTCACCCAACAAAAGATTTGCATATTATCAGTTGTAGACAAAAATGTGAATTAGTCTTTAGAAGATCAAATAATAAAGACCCAAACGTCTTCCTTGGATCCCGATTCCATTGGTATCAGTATGCTTTTAAATATATTTATTTGGGCTCCTATTTATTGATAAAATTGGTCATTTTGTCTGGAAGATGAACCAGCTACTATTGGAATTTTTCCACACTCTTTCTTAGAGGCAGATTTGAGATGATTCTGAAAGGACATTCGTTCCATTTTTCATTGTGTCCTATTTTTCCTTTGTATTTCCTTTTCTGCCTCCTTTTCCCTTTACTAAAGCCAAAGCTATCTCTAGACACCTCACAAGAACTACAGAGCAAGGGAGCATAGATATCATTTCCTATCTCGCTAAGGGTGGGTGTAGAAGGGAGCCTGTATTTTTCCTCCACAGACTTCAGACAGATGCCTTCTTCTTAGTTTAAATAGCAAAGGGCAAGCAACACACCTATCTATGTATACAAACAGGATTCCCTGAAAAAGCAGGAGACAAAACTTCCTGAGCCAGATAGCAACAGTACTTATGGGACAGAGCAGAAACTTTTCATAAAAAAGGAGTTCAGAGCCCCTGGAGGGAGTCAGTTAAGCAAACCAGAACAGGAGCAGAAACAGGAGCTGGTATAGAAATAGTCCAGCTCTTGCACTGATACTCAATGAGTGGTTAAATAACGGGAAATGTCACTTAACTGAGACTGTTTCCTCAAATGGGGATAATAATAATGTTCCTTTAACCAGATCTTTATAAAGAAAGTGCTTTTATGAACTTTATAATGCTAGGAAATGGGAGTTATTATTATGGGAGAGAAAACTGTTGAGATAATTAGAATGACCAGAGATTCTGTGGAGGATGAATATAATAATAACAATAACTAGTATTTATTTAATGCTTTTAAGATTTACAAAATGCTTTATGTATATCATCCTATTTTATCCTCACAATAACTCTATGAAGTAAGTCAGATTATTATTCCCATTTTACAGTTGAAAAAAACTGAGGCTAAGTTGACTTGACTAGTAAGTGTCTGAGGTGGGATTCAGAATCATCTGTCTGAATCCCAGTTTCCAGCACTCTGTCCATTAAGCCACTTAGCTACTTAAATTATAACTAAAACTTATGATTTTCCTACCCAATTCCCATCTCTTTCAGCCCAACCCTAACTCTGCTTAAAGTATCTGTCTTCAAGCTGGAAACTAGAAATTACTAAGGTGATTTTATATAAATATCATTTGTAAATATGAAGGAATGATAGTGACTCTTTGTAACTCCAGAACTTTTATGCCTGTTTACTTAATTCTCTTTTCCATATTTAATTTCTTTGCTTAAAAAATAGTTTTTCATAGAATCAAACATTTTCCTCCAGATTGTTTGGTATATCTTGATCAATTTCTCAGAAACTTTCTCTTTCCCCTTTAAAAGAATTGATGGGTAGTGTTAATTCAGAGAAAAGTCTAGGGACTGTAAGCTCACTTAGTAAATCAGAAAGTCAATGAGTAACACAGATCAAGTTGGTTTTTTCTCTTCCATTTTTCTTCCTTTCACTCCCAGGAAGTCCCAGTTTCATTCTGACTGCTTTTCCCCAGTGCATCTCTTGAGATTTTCCTAAGAGCAAAATGGCTGGAGATGGTGTCTTTTTAAATCAGGTGGAAATGTGTTGAGAAGTTCCCCTCGACTCAGTGAATCACTCCTGATGTTTACAGAACACCTGGGGACAGAAAGGCCTGCTGAGTGATACTTTTTTATTGACAACTAGCCTCTTCCCTGATACTATTTCTCCCCTTTAATAACTGTTGATTTTAACTGTCAATTGTACATCATATATGTGGCTGTATGTCTTCTTCAAGTTTGTGGATGTCCACACCATTTTTGATGACCTTAATATTCATTATCAAGTATACTTACCATATAATTTTGCTATTTACACTTTTTGTGTTGAGGATGTAAGATAGAACATTTATTAATCTTCTGGCAAATCCAAAGGATTAGTGAAAAGTTAAGACAGTTCCTTATATTCAGATCCCTCCAGTCACTATTAACCTACTCCTTAACCCTTGTCTTGCCTGCTTGGCTGCTTTCCCAGTTAGCTGCCTCTTCTAACTATCAATATTTCTATACTGTGTTAATATAGACTGGATCTGTCATGTATCATAGTCATTTTCAGGTTTAGAGAAACCAGAAAGTGATGTGGTTTTCAAACAGATGTACTAATAATAATAACCTGGATTTTACATGACTATTTTAACTTATCTTTAAACCTGCTACAATAATAAAAATTCACATTTATAGAATAATTAAAGATTTGTAAAAGCTTTACATTATATCGATGCTTCTTTGCCTTTACATCCTACTTATTACTGAAAAAGAACCCTATGTACAAAGACATGCTGAACTCTCCTTTGTAATAAAGAAAAGCAGTTAAGTTAAAGCACCTGAAATAGCAAATATTTCCAGCATTGTATATAGCATTCTTTCCTAGTCATTTGCTACTTCTCTGTCACAAGGAAAGAGTTCATTATATACTTTCTGGGACCACCACAGGTCTTTCAGTCTTTCAGATTTTGACTTCTTTTTAGTGATCCCCTTTTACTTTCTTCTTTGCAGAGTTCTCAAAGAATAAAATAAATTTCCTTGCCAATGACATTGTGCCCTTGATCCCATCTGATATCATCACTTACTGAAGTTTGCCTATGTCATCTGCTCTCCCATCCTCATTTTCAATCATTCATCATTCACTCTCTCCTTCCCTGTCACTGATAAGCAAATTTCATCCTTAAAAAACAAAAACAAAACCTTTACTTGAACCTACTATATCCTCAAGCCATTTTGCCACATTTTTGTCCATTCACAGCTAATACACACACACACACACACACACACACACACACACACACAGAGGCACACAGAGTTAGTTTCCATATTCTTAATTAACACTAACTTCTTAAATCTTCACATCCTAGGACCTCACTTCTTGACTGAATCTGTTTCTTCCAAGATTATCAGTCCTCTCTTTATTGCTAAATTTCAAATGACAATGAAAACCTAACCACACATTGAAGTGTATATTTCCTTGATTCCAAGCCACTTTCAAAAGATAGGTTGATTTCTAGGATACTGGAGAGTAGAAGTCCAAAGTCATTTGGAGGCTGTTTTCTTATTTTGTTATATACCTTGTGAGTGAGAAACAACATGGAATACTAAAGAATTACCTTTAGTCAGGAAGATATAAGTTCAAGCTTTATTTCTGACAAAATAGCTTTGGAACCTTAGCAAAATAGGACCTTTTCAATGGTCTAGGTTCTCTGTAAGACTATGAATTGAAAAATAGTTTTTAATTTTCATTGGAGAGTGGTTACGCTATAAAGAATTTCTTATACCAACGAAATCACAAGTTTGAACCAAATAATAGTGTCCTAATATATTCACTCTCTCTATGTTTGTTTTTACAAAATTTATTTACCTACTGCTTCTGTGGTAAAAGTAAACATTGCAGAATCCAATATTCTTGTTTGCTTCTGTGTTGAGTTGAGTCTAGGGTCATTTGACCAGCAAAATAGATTTCAAAAAGGAGTTGATATTTGACCAGTAAGGATGGGGAGTCTAAGAGCTAAATTCTGATTGAGTAAATCCACAAAACTGCAAATACTTTAAGTAGAATGGAGAATAAAAGTGCTTACTCAGCAATTAGGCTCACTGGTCAGGGATAATCTGGAGTTCTCCATTATATGGTGACTATCAAGGCAACTGGTGCTCAAATAGGTAAATTCATTCCAATTTTAAGAAGGGATTGGGAAAAATCTCAGATGGGAGGTAGAAAAGAGGAAGTAAATATATCTGACTAGAGAAAGAACCAAGAATCAATTGTTGGAAGTGGATTTTGATCCTAGACTGACAATGTAATTGTAATCAGTCTCTTCAAAGATCAGTCACTTCAGAGAATCCCCTTCAATGATCTGTCAGCTAAGACAATTCCCCATAATGCTTTGCCTTTTATTATTGTTCTTCCACTTCTAAGACAAGATTGATATTTTAGTTATCATGAAAACAAAGGATTGGAATGTTTTTAATCAATCAGCAAGCATATATTACACACATACTATGTTTCAATTCCAGATAATATAGTAAGAAATAGAGATGCAAAGAAAATGCAAAAAAAAATTCCTGCTTTCAAAGAGCTTACATTCTAATGGGGGAGTCAAGTGAATGAATTTTATTCATGTGATCTTAGTATTTTTCCCATTGCTTAATTTATTTTATCAAAGAAAAATTTTATTTTCATAGTCTTTCTGAAATGTATCTGGTTTGAAGTTGTAAAAGTTACTTAAGTGTAAGAACAAAATCCCTTATATGGTTTACTTTATCCCTTCCTATACTCTTGTTCCCATAGCCTTTCAATGACTGTGTCAATTCTGTATTGCTATTAGGTAGTGTTAAAAAGGGACAATGCTTCGGTGGATGTGGGAACTTTCCAATAATTCTTATTACAACCAATCTGTAAATTTCATGCAATTCTCATCCATATTTACCTTCCATAAGAGGTGCACCCAGTGTGTTGGGAGCCTTCCTTTCATTCTCTTGACATCATTTGGATACCAAGAGAGTAGTACAAGGACCAAGACAAGCTCTTGCCCCAAGCTTTTTTCACTGAAACAAAGAATAATATTGAACTACTGTCAAAATATGTCAATTCATCAATGCAGGGATCTTAAAAGAGGATCTAAGAGAGATTTATTTATTTTTGCCAGAAAGGTAAAACTTAAGACTTCAGTCAATAATTTGCTCCTCAGATTATTGAATTTCCATTAAAAAGAAGAAAATCAATGTAATGCACACCTTTAATTAAAGCTTAGCTCTGGCAAGCATTCTTCTCTGAAGAAAAAAGTAAATAACAAAAAAGAAAGTTGTTTTGATAGACAAACATATCTATTTTTCTTAGATGTCCTTTAATAATAAAGTGTTGCCCTTCACACACAAAGACAATACTACTTTTTCACTATTGACAAGAAATGAAGTATTAGATTTTTCTAGTCATGTAAATGTCTTTATCCATTTATCTTTCCACATTCTTTTTCTTCTTGGACAATTCCCTGGAAGGAAACTGGGGCAGGCAAATTTTTCATGAGAGGAGGGTCAAGAACCTGTCTTAATACCAGTGAGGTAAGGAAAGGCCAATAGAATCCTGAACCAATGATGAAAATGACAAAGATAAACCAGTGTCTTCAGAAGAAACATATTTACCCTTGAATCCTGCAAAATCCATTTACAAATCAACAAATATGCTTTAAGACAGAATTAAGCTAAACATGAATCTAAGTACCAAAGATATGTAGAAAAAGGTAAAAAATCAGAGATTTCTGAGTTCAATTACCTTTGATTTGGTACCTTCTTCAAGTTTGGCTTATAGTCATGGCCCCTAGGAACTACAACCTCACTCAGCTTAATCAGCAACAGCTCATATGTGAGAGATATAATGGATATCTGAATCTCCATTATGACTAAGAAACAAGCTCATTCACTTTGTGAGACATAATTCATAAGTTCCATCAAGGGCAAGGATGTTCTATTTCTTTGAATTTTTTTCTCATTTTTTAATCTTTATATCCCTGATACATAACCTAGTGCCTGACACATAGTAGGTGCTTACTGTGTTATTGTTATACAATACTAAAATAGGGTTTGAAGGGGCCAACATAGCTTCATATAATATAAAAAGGCTAACTAACTGGCCCACATAGGAATCAAATCCATGACTTTCATCTTTTTAGTATAATGAAATAACCAGCTGAGCGAAGCAGGCACCAACATGCCCAGATGATTTAGTACATTTGTTTTTAAAGATCAACCCACTAGGACTTTTTAAACTAGCTTTCACTCAAACATTGGTGACAGCTAATTTAACATTTATGATTGTTTGCAGAGTTAATCAGCCAGCCACACAAGGCTCGGAATTTCTTTTCCATCTTTATTGCTGTATGGAATGGCATGTCAAAAAGCATAATATATGATATAACAAGTGAAAGGGGAAGAAAACAGCACAGGAGAGTGGAAAGAGTACTTGATGTGATAGTAGATGACCTGAGTCCAAATCCAGGTTGTATCAACAGTAACTCTGGATTCTCATTCTTTCTCATCTGTAAAATGAGAGGGATGGACTAAATGATTTCTAAAGTCCCTTCCAGGGCTAAATCTCATAATCTTACACAGGAAGGACAGAGGAAAATATGTATATGCATGCATGGGTATGTATGTGCATGTACACAGATATAGAATATATAAATATGCATGCATGAATTTATACATACATATGAATATGTGTGTATAAATGCACACATGCATATGCATATAACTAACTTAAAGTAAAAGATAAATCAGGGGAGAAGCAAGCGGAGAAATACAATAATCAGGAATGATAGATTTAGATTGATCGAATGAACTGCAGCTCTAAGTTATTAAAGCTTTTATATAGTCCAGTGGGGAAACTTCACTAGTACAGATCATAGCTCCAGGGCTTCAAGACACCTTCTCAGCCTAGTCTAAATCTTTCATTTTAAAAATGAGGATAATGAGGTCAAGGAGGTCAAGGTCATACAGATGATAATCAGGATTTCAATATAGACTCTCTTTCTTTAGAACCAAGATTCTTTCTACTCTATCATAGATGCTCCTATTCTTCTATTGGCTCTTAGAGAAGCAGTTAAGTCTTACAATAACTATATCTAATATCTTCTATGGAATGGTGGAGTAGGTAGAATGTTAAGTCTAGCATCAAGAAAACCTGAGTTCAAATGTAATCTCAGATGCTTACTAATTCTGGGACCTCGTGAAAGACACTTAACTGCTCTCAGCTTCTGTTTCCGCATCTGTAAGATAAAGATAATAATAGCATCTACCTAACAAGGTTGTTGTGAGGAAAAAATAATAAAATTATAATAAAGTGCTTTGTGAACTTTATAGCATGATATAACTCTGGCTATTTTATTATTTTTATTCATTCATTCTCATATGTCCTCATTCATTCTCTTTTAATTTAATCTGCAACAAATACAAGAATACATTAGTCATATTCTTAACTCATTCTGAACGTTTTGAGAATTAGTTAATGAATCTCTAAATTTCTTATTATTCTTACTCCTCCCTTTCCCCCATCAATTCCCAACTCAGCCTTCTCTAATTATAAGTTATTAGAGCACGATATAAGGGAAAAACACTGGATTTAAAGACAGGAATAATGTTATAGATTCCAATCCTGATTCTAAGACTCCTTAACTGTGTGATGAAGTTATTTAGGTCTCAGTTTTGCAAAATCAGGATAAAATAATTGTATCTCCAATTTCACAGTGATGTTGTAAAGTACTTTGTAAAACATATAGATGTGAGTTATTTATTGTTTTTTATCTCTCCATTACTGATAATGGTTTTGTTTTTTGGTCTCCTATCCACCCCTACTGCTTCAAAGAGTAATCATCCTACTGGTAATGGGACTAATGTGATGTTTTATGACATTAGTAGAATACCCATTGTATAATAAAATTTGTAATAAGTCATATCTATGAATATGTGTTTCTATAAAATATGTGCACATATGCTAATGTTAAGTATATGACACGTGTGACATATGTATACATGTACATTGTTGTGTTCATATGCACACATGTGTTGAGTTTTTTCAGATGCGTCTGACTGTTTATGACCCCATTTGGGTTCTTCTTGGTAAAGATGCTGGAGCAATTTGCCATTTTCTTTTCCAGCTCATTTCAAGATAAGCAAACTGAAGCAAACCAGGTTAAACTCAGATCATATAGCTAGTAAGTGTCTGAAGCTAGATTTGAACTCAGGAAGATGATTCTTTCTGATTGCAGGCCCAGTGCTTTATCCACTATACCTCACAGATGGCTATGTGTACATGCATGTGGGCATGCATACACACCCACACCCACACACACCCTCACACATATATACATATATATATATAGATATAGATCTATCTATCTATCTATATATATATATAGAGAGAGAGAGAGAAGAGTAGAATATATGTGTGTGCATGTCTACTTATACATGTATGTAGACACACATGCATCTCTATTTCTATAGCTTCCTGTGTATATACATGCATACACATATATACATATGTATATGGTGGTGCGTGTGTGTGTGCATGTCTATGTATATATCTATGTGTGTTTATATATGTGCATACATATATATGCACGTCTATATCTATAGCGGTTTATCAAATACTTAAAAATACTTCAGGAAAGGATAATATAGACCTCAGTTGCTCAATCAAACGTCCTTTCCTTTAGGGATTGATATGAATAAAGTCCTTTACCTAAGTTAGGAATTGGTAAATCAAGAGCTTGCGTCTCTTTTCAAACCCATAATTATTTAGTTAGGAAAACTCTTGAGAATATGAGAACCACTCCCTGGTCTAAAGGAAATAAAGTCAGCAACTTTAAAAAGTTGCTACTCCTTTTAAAAAATCAAAAGTGTTCCAGAGAGAGGACATAGTCACCTCAATAAGCCTTTGAGGATAAAACACCTTAAACTTCAGTCCCAGGGCAACTTTTCCTCCAGAGCAGTAATAACAATAACAGCTTGTATTTGAATAATATTTTTCTAACAAATGGTCCTCTTATCAACTTTGTTAGGTCAGTAGCTCCTATCTCATTACCCTCGTTTTATAGTGAATATTTGTTTGAAGTTTCCCAGGATTTGAAATCAGTCCCTCTGACTCTAGGCCCCCTAGTCTTTCTATTCCACCATCTTGGACTCTGCAGTTGAAGCTCCCTGTATAGAGCCTAGTGGACCAGAGGTTGACTCAGTGCCTCTTCCCAAATGGACCCCTCACCCTCCATTCTTCAGTTGCCCTTGATGCCAGCACCAATCCATGTCCTGCCTAACCTTCACTAATTCCTGGTCCAGCCCACCTGCCACCACTGCCTGACTTTGACTGCCACCTGCTCCAGCCACCTGCCCCAACTGTGTCCCAGACCGGCAGGCCAGGGCCCTGGCTGCATTCCTGAGAGGAAACTCTGTTACTTTCTGAGAGACTAGTAGAGACTTTGAATTTTGAACATAAGGTATAATGGAGAGAAATATGGAGGAGCAAAATGCCAGGTCATTTTAACCTACCCAATTCTTTAATTCTTCTTTCATTGATTTACTTAAATCCATTTGGATATTGCTTTAATTTATTACAGCTGTTTTCCAGCAAGGTTTATGCTAAATGACAACATTTAAATATAGATAAAAATTCAGACAAGAGATAAATTATCTTTTTTTTTTTTTTTTTTTTTTAAATGACAACACATTTCGAATCTCGGGATCCTAAATCATTTAGGCCAGTTTCAGATTTTTTTTTCTTCATACATACTGAAATCTCCCAGTTTTTTTTTTATATTTTTGATCATAAGACTTCATATGCATTGTGTCTTAAAAATATCTCACACACACACACACACACACACACACACACACACACACACAGATTCATTGTTATGACTAAGGAACAGAATTACCATATCATAAAATTTCCAAGTAATCTGTCTTTCCTAGGGCACTGACAGTTGTCACCATCTGCTCAAAATCAATCGATTTACTTCTCCTTCCACCTTTCCCCCCACCCCTAATCCCCAATCAACCTTACTTTATGGATGAGAATAGTCAGCTGTTAAAGGCATTTGATATTTGTCATAATTGATAATTTGAATTAACATAAGAAACACAGAGCAAAGCAAAATTTTCCTGAAGCAAGCTGATCAGAACTAGGTTTATCTTTTTCCCCCTTTTCCATCGTGACAACTGTTCCTAATGTCCAATTTAAAACCTCATCCTGCATCTATCATTACTGAGTTACTGGTGTGGAATCCCCATCTCATTCCTGGGCTAAATCTCATTCCCAGGGCCCTCTTCCTTTGCAAAGTGTTGTGTGTGGTAGTAGAGGCAAAGTCTTGTGCCTATCCATGTCTCCTGAAGGTACAATCTGATGACTCCCTGGCATGGTGAATAGAACAGATGGGTAGCCCTTGATGGACTTGTCCTCTGAAAGCAGAATGTAGAAAAATGTGCTCCTCTCTGAACAGAGGTCACTTCACAACTCCTACACAAAGTATGACAGTAAAATCTAAAGCGCCTATGATTTAAACTTTTTTTTTAATTTCCATTGGCTGCTTCTTCTTCCTTCCAAAGTTATCCACATACTTATGTCATTACAGTTCATGTGTATAAATATCTCCTCTGGTTGGAATCCATCTTTAATAATTAAATTGTTAGGTGACCTAAGTATTTTCCCCTAGGAATTCAATACTTATACCTCTAAATAAGGTGAGGGAAACCTATATTTTTGACTCTAAAATAATTTTCATCAGGAAAAAATAGAAGTTATATTTTTAAAAAATATTTTATTGGAAAAAACTTTTTTTGGTGGAAATAATAGCATGATATTCTGGAACAGAGTCTTGGACTTGGAAATCTAGAAAGTTGTACACTTAGTTTTGCCACTAACTAGCTCAGAGACAAATAAGTTAGGTAATGCATAGAATACCAGATCCTGTCAAGAATGACTGAATTCAATCAATTCCTGGCTCAGGTACTTACCCACTGTATACTTTGGGCATTTAACTTCTCTCAGCCATTTTTTTAAATTTGCAAAATATCCACTATAGTAAAGCTTACCCTAATCGAGTTGTTGTGAAGAACAAATAAAATAACATATGTAAAATGATTCACAAATCAAAGAGCTATATCAGGGCTCATTATTTAAGCACATTACCTCTTTGTTTCTTTGTTTTCTTCTTTATGAAACAAGATTGGATTCAATAGTTCTCAAATTCCTTTTTAAATATAATTATGTACATATTGTAATATATGAATTGTGTGTATGTATATACATACACACAGATGATATACCTATATACAAGCATGTCTGATAGAATAAAGACTTCTTAAGGAAAGGGATATTATTGTTGTCTTTAGTTATTTTTCAAGCTGATTTTTCATGACCCCATTTGGGTATTTTTTTTTTGGCAAAGATTCTGGACTGGCTTGTCACTTCTTTCTCCAGTCCTTTTATTTTTAATTATTATAATTTTTTATATAATTCATTTTCCAGATGAAGCAAACAATGTTGAATAACTTTCTGGGGTCACACAGCTAGATGTGTCTAAGGTCATATTTGAACTCATGAAGATGATGAATCTTTCTGACTCTAAGTTTAGTACTTCATCCATTGTACCTGTTATTTCAAGGGCAGGGCATATCCCCAGTACCTAGCACCACACTTAATTCATGGTTGTTGTTTAAATCATCAATACATTTCAATACTTGTATAGATCTGTGATCTTGTCCATATAGGTAAACCCCCAATAGTACAAATCACAATAAATTCTAGTTTTATACATGTGTGGAGATGACGATTTATGTGATTGCTAAAGTGTTCAAAAGATTTCTATTCAAAACTGTTAGAGCATGTCTATTTAGAAGCTTACTAAAGGTTGACTAATTCTAGCTTGCTTTAAAACAATATACATCATTTCTTCCTTACCAATTTCTTGATTTAACATTCAGCTGCAAATGTCTTTTGATGTGTTTAGAGAACCCAGAAATGAGGCCCTTATCTATTGTGATTGTACAAAGAAGAGAAAAGGCAGCAGCTCATTCAGGCCTAATTTGAGAATTCTCATATGTTTACTTTCCTTTAGCTAAGGCTGTGTTAAGAGTTAGGTTTGAGAAGAATACACTGAAATATTCAAATAAGTGAGACAAAAATATATACATCTCTCCCCTCCCCAATTTTGTGATTGAATTAAGCATATTTTGACCTGATTTTGATCTTTTATTTTACAAATAGATGAATGGTCTTCTTCATTCTCTTTGTTTTTTTTCCAGAATAATATAACACAACTGATACTTCTGTAATTTTAAAATTTTCAAAGTACTTTATTTTACAATAGCTAATCTGAGCCTCAAAATAAGTCTTTGCCATAGATGCTAAAAAGTTTATTATTTATTATCCTTTTACAGGTGGGAAAACCAAGGCTTAAAGTAGCACAAAGTAGTCCTGATATTTCAGTTAGGTGATTTGTACATGTTCTCTAAGGTGGCACACATTTGAGGTAAAATTTGCACCCAGGTCTTCCCAAATCTATATTTAATTCTCTATCTCCTGCTTTATATCAATGGCAGAACTATGAAGAATATTTACACCTGAGCAAATAAATCCTTCCTGAATTATACCACACCCCAAAAAGTATGAAAAAATTAAAGAGTACTGAACCTCTTTAATCAGGCAGTCATGAGTTCTAGCTCTTCTAAATTCTGGATGGTTTTAAAAGTATGGAAATATGCTTTTATTAAGCACCTACTATGTGCCAGTCACTACACTAAGTGTTTTGAAATTTATCTTATTTGGTCTTTACAACCCTTTTCTCTATAGTCTTTAGTGCAATAACACCAGTCTTCTTCCTGTTCATTGAGCAAGATGCTCCATCTCTCAGAACCAGTCATTTTCAAGGGCTTCACACCTAGAGTGCTTACCTTCCTCATCTCATCTTCCTGGCTTCCTTGACTTTCTTAAAGTCCCACCTAAAGTCATATATTTCTATAGAAAGTCCTTCTCATTCCCTCTTCATTTAAGTAACTTTGTTATTAGTTATTTGTTAACTTTATTATTGTTCAGTCCTTTCACACATATTCTGCTCTTTGTGGTCCTACTTGGGGTTTTCTTGGCAAATATATTGGAATGATTTATCATTTCCTTCTCCGGCTCATTTAGCAGATGAGGACACTGAGGCAGATGGAGTAAAGTGACTTGCCTGGAGTCCACATCTAGTAAGTGTCTGGGGCTAAATTTGAATTCATGAAGATGGGACTTTCTGACTGTA
This sequence comes from Sminthopsis crassicaudata, assembly GCF_048593235.1. NCBI lineage: Eukaryota > Metazoa > Chordata > Mammalia > Dasyuromorphia > Dasyuridae > Sminthopsis > Sminthopsis crassicaudata. The sequence continues at coordinate 545,167,921 of NC_133618.1, forward strand.
GACCCCGTGCTCTATTTAATGCACCATTTCTTGTTAGCTACTTCCTATACAGTTTGTTTGTACCTTTTGGTTCATTTGTTTTCTCCCTCATTAGATAGTAAACTCTAGGGTGGGGGAGGCAGGGATTGCCTTTTGCCTTTTTTTTTTTGTATCCCCCCTGCCCAATAGTACTTGGTACATAGTAGCCACATAATGAATTTAGGATTGGAATTACTAATACTTCAGTTCCATGTTTTATAGAATATAGAGTTGACCTCCAAAATAGGTCTAGCTCAAGTATGATTCTAAGTTCCATGCTCTCTCTGTTTCAAGGTTGCACATTAGTGACAGAAAGCAACGTTTCTTGGTGATGGGGGGAGAAAATGAGGGAGGAAGAACTCTGGACTACTGGAAAATATCATAGGTTTTCTCAGAATAGCAACCCACATTTAAGTCCACTTATTCAACTGACCTGAGATAGCTAAACAATGGAATATAACTAGAAATGACCCTATTAGGATGTCTCATAGCAGCTCCAGGAAAAATGTCTTTCAAGGGGTGATTTATTAGGGGCAGTTGAGATTGTCAGGCAAACTTGAAAATGTTAGATAATTGATGGTATTAAAATCTCTGGGTTATGCATAAATGGAAAGTGTCTTGTCAACACATGTTTTAGTCTATGTTACTTAATAACCCAAAGATCTTTGCTTCAGCTTTAGGAGCCCTTGCATAATAGCATATATTTCTCAGAGGGAGACATTAGCTAAAAGATTATAGCAAAGTAAATAAAGATTTATGTATTAGACCTTTGTATTATCAGAATGAAAATGTGCAGATTTATACTCACGACATTGCTGTCCAGAATTGTTATTTGATAATTGACTGATTTGATAATGATAAAGCAAACACACCAAAAATGCTATCTACAAATATCCCAACTTAGTACATGAATTGAGCTGCTGTCCCATAGTAGCATTTAAAACTGCTTAAGAAGCCAGTCAGTCAGTGGTTTCTGCCACAGTTAAAATGTTTCCTGCCTAAGGCAGCTTTTGCTTCATTTTTAAGGTTCTCTTGTCTGATAAATAATATGTTTCCCCCTATTTTTTTTTTTGGACTCGATGTTCTACAATATAAAACTTCTCACTGGAAAAATGAAGCCAGGCCTTCTGTGGATAACAAATAGTTTATACAACAGTCCCAATAGATTCTGGTGTTTCTTTAGGGTCTCTTAAATTGCCATCAATCTATTCTCAGTTGGGGACACTTTGAGGAAATTCCTTTTCATCTCAAAGACTGATCTTCATTATGTGATATCTTTATCTTACCATTTGATTGAATTTTTCATGTAAATGAATTAATTTTTTTCTTGAAACAGAAATGAATGCAAGTGGAATTCTGTTTGAATATCAGCCATCAGACTAGAGAAACTAATACTATGGAAGAGCGATTCCAAAAATGTCAACCTTTGTTCTCAGGGGAAAAAACAAAAAGTTTGCTCTAATATTTTTCCAGGAAAAAAATGTCAAGAGCAAGAGGAAATAATTCCCTTGTCATGCTTGTTTGAAAAGATAATTCTGCAAAGATTCTTCTATATTTTATAGCATTAATGATATTGGACAATTTAGAGAAAAAGCTTTGTCTACTTACACAAATATCTTTAAATTTAATTTATTTGTCTATATACACACATATATAATATGTATAATAACATAACATATTATACATAACATAATATAGATGTATTAAATATATAATAATAAATATAACAAATATACATACATACAAACATATATATTTCAATAAAATTGTTTAAATGAAAACCTTCCTCTAGCAATAAACAAAAGATCAAAGAAAAAATGTTTACTAACTGAAAAAAGCTTTCAAAAAACAGAAAACTAAAATAATAGGTGAGAAAGACAATCCATTTTAATCAAATAGAATATCAGTATGCACCAATAATTTTGCTTTTGACCAGTGAGTGGATTCATCACAGGATTGACATAAGCATCCCCCACAGTGATGCAAATCTTATGCCATTCTTTTCTGTGCCTTCTCCTAAGTTTTGGGATAAGAGGTAAGACTTTTTGCCTGCATGTGACATTTCATATGAACATATAAGGGAAAGACACATAGGCTTGTTCGCCAAATATCTCTCTATATTGTTGTATGACTTAGAATTTTTTTCATCACTAAATCTCTTTAATATCTGGTATTCTTTATGTGTGATATTCATATAGTGTGACAGCTAATACATTTATTTATCTAACTATTGCCTTTTCATTTCTTCAAATAAGGTAACATTTCATGGCTCAGGGATTTAAAACAACTACTTACATATGTCTATGTATCTATATATAGTCTATCTATCTATCCATATATATCTTTATAGTGTTTCTTGATGAAACCAAAATGTAGCTAGTACAAGCATTAATATCCCCATGAGACAGACAAAAATACTGAGATTAAGGTTGAAGAAGGGAGCCTTAAACTCTTAAAAATCCTTAAAAGAGAAATTCTCCTTAGACTCTGCCTCAGTGAGGGACCCCGCCTGAGGGAAACAAGATAAACCGCTTTATTCTGTTATCTAGATGGGGTTGGTTCAGTCCTGAGCAAAAAAATCTCAACCCTATTCAATTAAAGAAACTCAATCAATTCTATTCAAATTCAGCTCAAGCTGAAACCCAGCTTGTAGCCAGAACTCCTATTATAAAAGAGCCAATCTGGCTAAGATGACAGGAACAAATAATGATGAATGTTGGAGGGGATGTGGGAAAACTGGGACACTGATACATTGCTGGTGGAGTTGTGAAAGAATCCAGCCATTCTGGAGAGCAATTTGGAGCTATGCCCAAAAAGTTATCAAACTGTGCATACCCTTTGACCCAGCAATACTACTACTGGGCTTATATCCCAAAGAAATACTAAAGAAGGGAAAAGGGACCTGTATGTGCCAAAATGTTTGTGGCAGCTCTTTTTGTTGTAGCTAGAAACTGGAAGTTGAATGGATGTCCATCAGTTGGAGAATGGTTGGGTAAATTATGGTATATGAAGGTTATGGAATATTATTGCTCTGTAAGAAATGACCAGCAGGAGGAATACAGAGAGGCTTGGAGAGACTTACATCAACTGATACTGAGTGAAATGAGCAGAACCAGAAGATCACTATACACTTCAACAACAATACTGTATGAGGATGTATTCTGATGGAAGTGGAAATCTTCAACATAAAGAAGAGCCAACTCACTTCCAGTTGATCAATGATGGACAGAGGTAGCTACACTCAGAGAAGAAACAATGGGAAGTGAATGTAAATTGTTAGCACTAATATCTGTCTACCCAGGTTACTTATACCTTCGGAATCTAATGCTTATTGTGCAACAAGAAAATGGTATTTACACACATGTATTGTATCTAGGTTATATTGTAACACGTGTAAAATGTATGGGATTGCCTGTCATCGGGGGGAGGGAGTAGAGGGAGAGGGGGGGATAATTTGGAAAAATGTATACAAGGGATAATATTATAAAAAATATATATATAATAAAAAAATAAAAATTAAAAAATAAAAGAGCCAATCTAAAATCCTCTTTTTGCAGAGGTCCTGACATGCCAGCTATGCCATGCTTGCTATGCCAAGGAGGCAACTGCCCACTGGATAATATTCTTTTCCAGTGCTACCCTCTCTTTATCCTCACCTATTTCCCTAATGAGACTTTATCCTCTCTGTCAAGATTTCCAACCTTACTTCCCAATCCCTATAATAAACCTCTTTTATCAATCTAGGTTTTTGGGTCTGTAAATTCCTTTACAGAGAATCTCTGTGCCACCAAAAGGGGGTTCCCCAAAACTCCCTACCCTTGTGCTGAATCTCAAGAGAATATAGGGGAGCCAAATCTCTCCATTTGGTTCCCTGATCCCTAACCTGCCACTAGACCATATCATTTAACTCCCTGACCACCAGGAACCCTAATCTCATTTTGGTTCCCTAAACTAGATTTCATCATTTGGTTCCCTGAAGGGGAACCCCAAAACCTAAACCTCATCATATTTTTATTCCCTGACCAGGAACCCCAAAAACTAGCCTTCACCTCATCAAAGTGATTTTCCTTACCTGTTAAGGACCATGCCTAAGTGAAGGGGCAGGTAAATTCTCCAAGAGCCTCCACAGCTGTGGATTATAAACTTGAAGGAATTGCAAAGAAGCCTTTGAAGATGTTCCTTGTGGATTGGGAATGAAATAAATTTGGAGACAAAAGGGAAGAAGAGAGAAGTCAGAAAACAGCAACTGCTTATCTCCTTGTATCATCATCATCATCATCCTCCTCTCACTTGAAGAGATACATTCCACAGGTCTGTTATACCTCCAGTAGCCACTGGCAGATGGCTCTTATCACAACACTTACCCATGATCATAAAAAAAGCTAAAAGTTAAATGTGAGAGCGAGAAATGGATATATGAATTATGATGCTTATGTAAGTTATAAATATTGATAGATTTTAAAGTACATATAGTTATCAATCTATCAACTGACAAGGATTTATTAAGTGTGACTATGTTCCAGGTATTGTGATAGGCACCAGGAATCCAAAAGACAAAAATAAAACAGTACCTGATCTCAAGAGGCTTTCATTCTTATCAGGAAATTCAACTAGTATCTATATAAGTATGAATGTGTATAAGGGTCTCTCATTAGAAACCTTGACTTCCTAGTCTGATTGTACATAAAAAAAATTGTTTTTGAAAAGTAAATGCCCTACTATTTGGCCTGATTTTTTTAAAACAAAGAATTCTCACAAAGTACCTATGACAGTTAAATTAGTTTGTATTTCAAATCATCTCAACCCCTCACCTCCAATTGAATTGCTTTTGTATTGAGATTTTCTCACTTTGACTCAGAGGGAGGCAGAATAAACATCTTTAACTTCTCTCACCTTTTTTTTCCAATGGAGATTTCACTTACTACTAGAGAGAGATGCAGGAGGTTGGGACCAAAAACTTGGCTGCTCAGAGAAAGAAGGCACTTAAATTATATATATCTGCTCCCTTAGATATTGTTTATCTAAGAGATGTAGTTTTCAGATTCAAACTAAATTTCAAATTGCTTTTCATTGATGGGAAAAGAAGGATTCAAACTTGATCTCGAAAATTAGACATCCTTCCAAGGACCAGTTCAAAACTCGTTTATACAATTCAATAGCAAAATAAATAGGAGAAAATATATTGTTGTTATTCATTCATGTCTCATTCTTCATGATGCCATTTGGAGTTTTCTTGGCAGGGATAATGGAGTAATTTGCCATTTCTTTCTCCAACTCATTTTATGGAAGAGGAAACAGGCAAAAAAGGTTAAGTGACTTTCACAGAGTCACCCAGCTAATAAGTATCTTAGGCCTGACTTTAATTCAATCTTCCTGAGTCAAGGCACAGGACTCAATCCACTGTGCCACATTAGATAGATAGGGGCGGGAGGGAGATGGGAGGGAAAGAGGTGAGAAGGGAGAGGGGAGAGGGGAGAGAGGGAGCACCAAATCTCGCCAAAAGGGAAATTCCCTGGTTTCTGTATAGCAAACTGAAATGGTGACATAATAGATTTTAAACTCCTCTCACATTGACTTTTTCCAAGAGTCTTAGTCTTTCTTCAGTAACCTGAAGTAAGGTTCACATGGTCCAATCTTTTCTCTTAAAACTGGAAGCCAGAAACACATGAAATGAATGCAGACATTTAAGATACTCAAGAGCTTGAAGAGTCCAAACTATTCCTCTTTCTGAGTCTTACCAATACCATCTTGCCCCTCATACAAATGTGAGTTGGTGAGGCAGCAATTGATTTTTTTATCTGTCACTTGATGGCTGGGCAGGTTGTTCTTCTTAAATGAAATTTCAGAGAGGAGCCATTCAATCAAATATGTATGGTTAGGGGCTTAGTATTTTTTCAAGGTATGAATTCCAGGGCTGAAGAAATTTTCCAGTATGAAAAATATTCTGGAGCATGATGGAAAAGTCCAGAGATAAATTAGTGAGAAATGAAGAAAATTGGAAGGAAGGAAGGGAGGAAGGGAAGAAGGGAGGAAGGAAGAGAGGGAAGAAGAAAAAGTGAGGAACTTCTTCAAACCTAAAAGTAAGGTAAAGCCATGTAAATTGTTAATTCAAAACCAGAATTCCCAAAGAGATGCGGAATTGGACTCGTTCAAGTTTTATTTACAGAAAAGCATGAATAAACCTTATTGATATTACCATCAGGCCTTTCACAATCTTAATATACATAAATGTTTTCTGAAATAAAAAATGGAACAGTTGGATGCTCTCCAAATGTAGCTTTTGATGCATACACACAAAATTTGGTGTCAGGATGGGCATGATAATTTGACATTAATTTTTTAAAGCATGGAACAATTCTAATCAAGGGGGAAAAGGTCCAAGCAAAATGTTAATCCAACTAATTTGAGATGAAACATGAAAAAATGTTCCTGTTCTAAAATAATATTATACTTTTTCAATAGGTTTGAAAGCTTCTCCAGTCTTTTCCCTAATGAAGTGATAGCTTAAAGTACCACAAAAATTATATGGGCAAAAGTACTTGAATATTAAGCAACTTCAATGAATCTTAAGATTTCTTGACTGGTTACCTCATGCCTGGAGTATTGCAAAAGCCTGCTGGTTTGTCTCCCTGACTCAAGCCCTCACTTTTCCAGTCCATCTTCCCACTCAGCTATCAATTTGACTGTCCTAAAGCCAAATCTTGCCAGGTCATCCCTCCTATTCAGTAATTTTCAGTTACTCCCCATCACCTTTCAGATCAAATATAAAAGCTTCATTTGGTATTCAAAATGCTTCACAACCTAGCACTTTAGTTCCTTCCCAGTCTTCTTGAAACTTAACTTTCTTCCACATACTCTATTATCAAATGTCACTGTCCTCCTTATTGTTCATCCAACAAGACATTTCATCCTCTGATTCTCTTTCCTTCAAGTCTGGAATGCTCTCTCTCTTCTGCCTTACCTCCTTTCTTCAAGTCTCGGCTTCTCACCTTTTGTAAGAAGGTTTTTTAAAAATTAATTTTATAATTATACATTTTTGACAGTATATATATGCATGAGTAATTTTTATAACATTATCCCTTGTATTCATTTTTCCAGATTTTCCCCTCCCTCTCTCTACTCCCTCCTCTAGATGACAGGCAATCTCATACATTTTATATGTGTTACAGGACAACCTAGATACAATATATGTGTGTAAATCCAATTTTCTTGTTGCATGTTAAGTATTAGATTCCGAAGGTATAAGTAACCTGGGTAGATAGACAGTAGTGCTAACAATTTACATTCACTTCCCAGTGTTCCTTCTCTGGGTGTAGTTATTTCTGTCCATCATTGATCAGCTGGAAGTGAGTTGGATCTTCTTTATGTTGAAGATATCCACTTCCATCAGAATACATCTTCATACAGTATTGTTGTTGAAGTGTATAGTGATCTTCTGGTTCTGCTCATTTCACTCAGCATCAGTTGATGTAAGTCTCTCCAAGCCTCTCTGTATTCCTCCTGCTGGTCATTTCTTACAGAGCAATAATATTCCATAACCTTCATATACCACAATTTACCCAACCATTCTCCAACTGATGGACATCCATTCATCTTCCAGTTTCTGGCCACTACGAAAAGAGCTGCTACAAACATTTTGGCACATACAGGTCCCTTTCCCCAGTGTTTCTTTGGGATATAATCCCAGTAGTAGCGCACTGCTGGGTCAAAGGGTATGCACAGTTTGAGAACTTTTTGGGCATAGTTCCAGATTGCTCTCCAGAATGGCTGGATTCTTTCACAACTCCACCAACAATGCATCAGTGTCCCAGTTTTCCCACATCCCCTCCAACATTCATCATTATTTGTTCCTGTCATCTTAACCAATCTGACACGTGTGTAGTGATATCTCAGAGTTGTCTTAATTTGCATTTCTCTGATCAGTAGTGATTTGGAACACTCTTTCATATGAGTGGATATAGTTTTCAATTTGTAAGAAGGCGTTTTTTAATCCCCCTAAATTCTATTGCCTTCCCTCTGAGTTTTTCTACAGCTTAAACTATATATATATATATATATATATGTGTGTGTGTGTGTGTGTGTGTGTGTGTGTGTGTGTGTGTGTGTGTGTGTGTGTGAAAGAGAGAGAGAAAGAATATCTCTATATATAGATAGATAAATGGATAGATAGATAGATAGATATCTTGTTTATACATAGTTGTTGTCATATTGTCTTTCCCTTAACATTGTGAACGTCTTGAGACCAAGGACTATTTTTCCCCTTTCTCTATATTTCTAATACTTAACATAGTACTTGGTACATAGTAGACAACAGAAATGCTTGTTGATTTGTTGATTGTCTTACTGATCACTAGGACAATGAATAAAATGGAGGAGGAAAACTCATTAGCTCAGAAGAGAAATTCTCCACCCCACACCATTGCAGAAAAATTGAAGACTTTTTTGGGAGGGCTTCTTAGAATTTGTTTTTTTTTTTTTCTTTCTTGAAAACAGTGATTAAGAGTTAAAATGGATAAAACTATTTAATGAATATACCTCAAGGATTCAGGCAATGCTGTAACACAGAAACATTTTTTCCTAGATAGCTCTAATCTGTGTGTGGATATTTTAAAATAGCAAATCATTCTAATATTCCCTGTCCCATCATCATGACATGTCCCTTTTATACCTTCTCTGTTGCCTCTAGTATAATGTGGGTGGCTAATAAAGATTAGTTAAAAGAAGAATGTAAAATTTGTACTTCACATTCAAATTTAAAGGCATACTTTCCTCTCTCAAGGAAATAGCCCACTTGAAAGAAACAGAGAAGGAATGGATTAACAGTTAAGCACACCCCCTGCGAACTGTAGAATATTTGTCTGTCAGCTTTGGGAGGAGGTGGATGTAAGGACATTAGGGAGTGCTCAGAAAGCAAAGAGATAGGCAAGAATGGTCTAGAAGCGGAGAAAGCATGGGTCAAAGGCTGACAGATGGTCTTTATGCTGGGCAGGCTGCTGGCAGATGGCCCTGACAGTTTGGACAAGGTTGCAACTCTTGGCTACTGAGACAGAGCTTTGGAAAGATGTTTGGAGAAGTTGCTGAAGACTTCCTCTGCTCATTTGGCCATGGCAGACATTGAAGTCATGCTTGAAGTCATTCATACAAGATATATGTCGGAGCTTGTGAGAGGCTGCTCCAACAAGGAGAGGGCTCAGTAGAGGAGAAGAGGGATTTCTCTATTCTCCTTCTTTCACACTTCATCACTTTCTCCAACCCTTATCCCTTCACAGCTTTTCCCTCCTCTGGAATGTTATAAAAGGATGGTGGTTTTATCCTGTAAGAGACTATGTAAAATAGTGAAGAGTTTGAAATTAAAAAGGCCTGCTTTAAGTCCTACTTCTGACACATCTACCAGTCCTATGGCCATGGTTATAACCTCTTAATGTACCCAGATAATTCACTAAGCTTATATGCTATAAATAAATTGGTGGTCAGTGTCAGTGGAGCATGGTTCCACACTGGGAACTCTCTATGCCAATGAAATCACAGATTCAGCCCTATATCATCATCATTATCATCTTCATTGTCATCATCATCGTCATTGTTTTTGCAGTCGTCATCTGCCACCACCACCACCCTCATCTGTTAAGCAGACTTATACTGTGGAAAAAGATACTGCCTCTGGAACCAGAAGACTTGGGTTCAAATCTCATCTCTTATACTATTTCCTTATGTCATCTTGGGGAATCACTAAGTTCTTTGGGATTCAGTTTATTCATCTGTAAAGTTGGGTGAATTATTTTATTAGATTTACTAGATTGCTTCTGAGGTCTCTTGCAGTTCTAATTCTATAGATATAACTGTAGCATTTGGCTTCCTTATACAATATAAATATAAATATACGGAATCTGTCTCTTCATTGTTAACAGATGGTGGCTAAATATTTCAGGTGGCAACATTTCTCTTTTCTTGTGTGACAACATTATCTTCTTGTCTCATATCATTTTCTCTGTCATGTAAGTCTTTACCCTTTTGCCAAATATTGATTTTAAGGCAATAGGGAAAAGTCTCTCCCATATGAGATGGCCATAAGACAGTGGAAAGGATAGAATAAAGCTCTGTATCAGTATCCAAGAGTTGCAACCTTGACCAAATGGTCAGAGCCATCTGCCAACACAGAGATTTAGTTGCTTGTGCCCCTTCCACCAAATTCACTTCCTGCTTTGGTTACTTTTAGAAAATCACTTCTCCTCTCCATTGATGTTTCTTCTTCTATGAAACGGGGAAATTGGACTACATAAATTCTAAGATTCTTTCCACTGTTAATATCTTGTATGCCATAATTTAATGTAGGCAACAAGGCTAACCTAGATGCTTCTAGCAAGCCCTTTTTGACTTTAAGAGCCATGCTATATTTGCCTTTCTCCTGATGAGGATATTTGCCCAATTTTGTTTTTCTGGTATTAGAAAGATAGAGAAAATAAGAGTTTTTTCAAGGGCCTTTCTAATTGATTAGAAAAATAGCTTACCCATTTCAGGTACTTTGTTCAAGTCTGAAATTGTTTTCTATGAGCAGGAGCAGCCATCAGCAAAATTGTAATGACTGTACTTGGTAGTTATCCCTTACTTTGCTGAGTGGGAAAAAATAATAGACCCCCCCACTTTAGTCCTTTTCATTCATATATGGCTCTTCATGATCCCATTTGGGGTTTTCTTGGCAAAGGTACTGGAGTGGTTTGTCATGTCCTACACTGGATCATTTTACAGATGAGGAAACTGAGACAAAGAGGGTTAAAAGACTTGCCTGCGGTTACATAGCTAATGAGTGTCTGAGGCTAGATTTGAATTCATAAGATGTCTTCCTGACTCCAGGCCGTCCCATCCACTGTGCCACCTAGTTATCCAGATAGTCCCCTATTTGGTACATAGGGCAATAAGGAAATCTTTCATGGCAAAACAATATACAGTCTTTTCCTAAAATGTCATCATTAAACATTCATTTCTTTGGGTGAATGAAATGTTCTCTTTTGGAAAGAAAATATCCCTTGGGGAGTCAAAATACAATTTATCAGTATCTTGACACTAATTGAAACATTATATTCTTTCCATCTTCTTGAGTTCATAGAAACATGAATTTTACAGACAATATTTCAGTCACCCTCCAGTGATTATTTCTCTTTATTTTCATCTCTGGTCTTCAGTGCATGCTGCCAGAATATTTCTGGTTCCCTATTACCATCTAGACCATCCCTCTGTCATTAACACTCAAAAATTTCTTTTTTTTTTATGAGATTTACTTCTTCCATCTTTACCACCTGATCCAGATTTCTTATCTCCATTATTTTACTGAGAGTATTTTCTCAGAAGTCATAAAGGATTCATTTTTGCTAACTCCAATGGCCTTTTCCTTGTTCTCATTCTCTTTAGTCTCTCTGTTGGGGAAAAAAAAATAGCTAGGAGAGCATGTTTTAAGAAATCATCAAGAAAAACTGCCCTGATACCCTAGAATCAGAGGACAAAATCCTCTGATCATTGAAAGAATACACTGATCACCTCATGAAAGAGATCCCAAAATCAAAACTCCAATGAGGAGTTTTATAGGGGCTAAATACCAGAATTTTCAGATCAAGGAGAAAATACTACATGCAGTTATAAAAACAATCCAAATATCAAGGTGTCACAATCAGGATTACCCAAGACATAGTAGCTTCCACATTAAAGGATTAGAGGGCTTAGAATATAATATTCTGGAAGGCAAAGGAATTTTGATGACAACCAAGAATCAACTACTCAGCAAAATTAGGCACTATCTTTCAGGGGAAAAGAAGATTGAAATAGGAGATTTTCAGTCATTTCTGATAAAAAGGATAGAACTGAGCAGAAAATTTGATCTCAAAATACAAGATTCAAGAAAAGTATAAAAAAGAAAATGGAAGGAAAAAATTTACTATGTTTTTTAAAGGTTAAAAATTTTTATATCCCTACATGGAAAGATGACATATGTAACTCTTAAGAATTGTATCTATAACTGTATGGATCTGCACACATATACTGTATCTAGGATATACTTTAACATGTTTAACATGTATAAGACTGCTTGCCATCTTGAGGAGGGGATGGAAGGAGGTAAGGGAAAAGTTGGAACAGAAGTGAGTGCAAGGAATAATGTTGTAAAAAATTACCCAATGAATATATTCTGTCAATAAAAAGCTATAATAATAATAAAAAAGAACTATCTTTGTAAAGACAGATAAAAGTGTTATACAGAGGGGGATAAATATAAGTTGACTTTCTTTAATGGGATGATGATATAAAAAAGAAATTAGGGATAGAGAAGGGATTTTGCTGGGAGAAGAGGAAAGGGGAGGTAAAGTGGGGTAAATTGTATCACATGAAGAGGCACAAAAGATGTATTATAGTTGAGGGAAAGAAGGGAGGAGGATGAGCATTGTTTGAACTTAAATGTCATCAGATTTGGCTCAAATAAGGAATAACATTAATACTTAGTCTGGTATAGAAATTTGTCTCACTCTATAGGGAAGTAAAAGGGGAAAGAGGAAAGGAAAGGCAGAGGAGGCTAAGTTCTACCCTTTTCTATTACCCTCCACCAACCTGAATATTCCTTTTGAATCTCCTTTTTTGTATCATTATTCTCTTGCCCTCATAAATGAGGATGCTCCTTATCACTGTCTTCAGCAGTCTCCTCCTTTCTCCCTTATCCTTTCTCTTTCTCTTCCTCACCCCCTTTCCTCCTTCTTCTGTGTGTCTTGGTGATCCCACAAGTTCCCATGGGTTTAATTGTCATCTCTACTTAGAAGTCTCCAAAACTGATATATCCTATTCTCTCACCCAAAACTCATTCCACATCACCAACTGCCTGATGGACATCTTCACTGAGATGCCTCATCAGCTTAGATGCTCAAAGTGAAATTCATCATCTTTCCCCATCCCTAAACCTGCCCCTTCTTTGAATTTCCCTATTTCTTTTGATAGAGTAGCCACTATTTGTAGTTATACCTGTTCATAAATTCATTAATCGTACTTGACTTCCCTCTCTCTCATAACATATATGCAACCAATTTCAAAGTCTTATTTATCTTACCTCCTGTCCCTCACACCACTACCTTTCTACTCACATAGCTGCTACAATGATCATTTGGATTTTTACTTACCTTTTGCTTGGGTTATTGTAACAACTTTCTAATAGGTCTCCTTGCTTACAACATCTCTTCTCTCCAATAGGATACTTTCCAATCTAATCTGTCCTCCCAACAGACACATAAAGAATTATTCTAAGGAACTGATTCCATCCTGGAATTTCTTTGTTCCAGAAATAGCCAGTTATTACTTCTCTATTGCTTTTGGGGGAAATAATAGCAATAATATTTTCATAATACTGATGATAATATCTGACATTTCATAGTCCTTTAAAATATAAACTGCTCAGCTTGGCATTTAAGGCACTCCAAAATCTGGCTTCATCCTACATTTCTAGCCCTATTTCACATCCATAATTATTCACACACTCTGGATTCCAGACACTGAACTTGACCTTCCATCTCTTGCTTCCATACACTCAGAGAAGCCAGTCCATATGGCTGGAATGTACTTTCTCTACTCTGTTTCTGACTCCTTTTCTTCCTTCAAGGTTCAGTTTGAATACCACTATAAATATAACTCTTTCTCAGTCATGCACACCTACTACTTCCCCCAAACTCCAGTATTCTCTCTGTCCTCAGATTTCCTTATATTTGCATTTTGTTTGTACTTGTAGTGGGGCAGGAAGGTGGTGCAGTAGATAGAGTGCTGATCCTGGAGTCAGAGAGATGCATCTTCTTGAGTTCAAATCCACCCTCAAAAACTAGCTGCACAATTCTGAGTAAGGCACTTATCCCTGTTTACCTTAGTTTCCTTATTTGTAAAATGAGCTGAAGAAGAAAATGGCAAATCACTACAGTGTCTCTGCCTAGAAAACCCTAAATAGGGTCACAAAGAATCAGACAAGACTGAAAATTTACTGACCAACAAGTACATGCTCTTCTCTCAGTGAAATATAAGTTCTTTGCTTCATTTTTGTCTTCCTAGTCCTAATAGCTTCTTAATAATATCATTATTCAGATTTTTAAATGGATCTATTATGTCATCATTTAGTATGGAAGCAATGAAATATAGTGAGTAGAACACTTCTCTGGAGTCAGAGGGACTGAATCTGTATCCTACCTATAACATTTGCTAACTGAATAACTATGCTGTTATCCAATCTTTCTAATCATGTCTGCCTCTTTGTAACTCCCTTTAAGGTTTTCTTGGCAAAGATACTGCAGTAGGTTTGCCATTTCCTTCTCCAGCTCATTTGACATATGAGGAAACTGAAGCAGATGGGATTAAGTGACTTAATCAGGGTCACATAGCTTGTTAGTCTGAGGCTGGATTTGAATTCAAGTCTTCTTGACTCTGGGTCCAGCACTATACCCACTGCATTACATGGCTGCTCCTGAGCAGCCTAAATCTCCCTAGACCTCAGTTTTATCACCTGTAATATGATGCAGTTGGATCTAATGATTTTCTAATTTTCAGTTTAGGATCTCTATGTCCATTATGAAATACACTAAGTATAAACATCAAATATACTTGTAAATCCTTCTCCTTGGGGAAAGAAAGGGTTGCTAGGGTGCTGGGAGCACATAGAGAGGTCCAGGGGGAAAATGACAGTATTGGGACATTGGGTGAGATTAATAGCCAAAGACCTGAGAAAAGATTGTTGAAAATATTGGTGCTGAGGGGCTGCTCAGTTTTGTCCAGGATTTCCACCAGCCTGTGGCCTGTTCCCTCTGCAAAAGACGCTTCTTCAGACCCACCTTTGGTATTAATTCTCTGTTCTGTTTCCCTTCATTCCCTCACATCCCAACCCTGACCGATTAAAGCTTGTCATTAGCATGATTTTTCTTCTTTACATGGAAAATGAGATGACAGAAACACGGCGTTTAGAGATAGCCAACAGGGGAGCTGCTTAGGCCATTCTTCTTGACTCAGATCTGTCTACCGTCCTACCCAGCTGCCATGGCCAGGTCCCTGTCTGTTATTTTTCCAGAAGCCAGCTCTCTTTTTGGGCTGCTGTTCTTCAGCTGTTATTACTAATGTTCACAGGCCTCTGGGTCTCCAGCTTATGTAGGAATCTATTGCCCTCTGTTGTCTTCTGTGATATAGACAAATATGTTGAAGCCTCTTCATTCCATATGCACTAATATGAGCTCTCTTACTATGGGAGAAGCCCAGGAGAGGAAACAAGATCCTCAGGCAGATCTCCAACTCTAACCTGTCATGTAACATGTACATTTGAACAATAGCATTCTATAGATACAAGTTAGTGTAAGTCAAAAGACGTTCAAATCTCACTTCAGACCCACGACATTGGGATACTACTTATTCTTTCAGGGACTCATTTTCCTCAGGATTTGGAATGAATAATTTTTTTTTTCTTTCTTTTTTTTTTTCTTTTTTTTTTTTTTTTTTGAGGCTGGGGTTAAGTGACTTGCCCAGGGTCACACAGCTAGGAAGTGTTAAGTGTCTGAGACCAGATTTGAACTCGAGTCCTTCTGAATTCAAGGCTGGTGCTCTATCCACTGAGCCACCTAGCTGCCCCGGAATAAATAATTTTCAACAGGCCTTTCAGCTCTAATATTTTAGAAATCTGAGGATCCTGTGTTTCAGATAATGCCCAAGAATTCATTGCCTAATTCTGTGAGAAATCAAATAAAAAAAGTCATATTATTGCTAGGCTAGTGAGGGAGAGACTTTGGGACTGTCAGAACTCTGGAGTATCCCTGCAGTCATACTATGTGAGTGGCTGCTGAGTCCATCAAAGGGTAGGGCCAGCCCTGTCTGATATTTTCCTAAAGTCTGTCTTAGCCTATAATCATTTCAAGTAACGGCAGTAATCAAGGGGGATATGTCTTACTCTTAGTCAAAAACTTCTTTCCTGCTCCATCATCATCAGCCTCCAAAGATATATTCAATTTGGCAGAGAGGATTCCTCAGGTTTCATTGATGCTAACTGATGTCAACAGTATGACTTCCACCCACTGGCAAAAGCCTCTTTAGTCCAGTAAGAATCTATGCTAAACCTTCTTCCCCCCAAAACCAGAGGCATGGGTGCCTGGATAGATTATTTTGTCTACTGTCAGGCCTGGGGAATTCATTCTGTCTTTGATTGCCTGGATTTTTCATTGTTCACATTATCTCTGCTGGTGCCCTTGTGACTAACTGTGGATGAATGTGTACATTATCTTAGGCGCTCTTCCTCCTCCCTGGAAATAGACTCTGGCCTTTAGATACTTTTCTTTCCAAACAGCCCCAAAGGGAAGGGAAGGGGAGAAGAAGAAGAAGAAGAGAGGATAAACATGTATATGGAAGTTTTTTATTCAGACATTGTGCTAAGAGCTTTACAAATAATATCTCATTTGATCTTCGCAACAATGCTATGGTACTACTCTTTCCTCTGTTTATAGATGAAGAAACTGAGGCAAATAGAGATTAGGTACCTTGCCCAAATTCACACAGCTATTTAATGTTTCAGGGTTGCATTTAAATTCTGATCTTCTTGACTATAGGCTCATTTCTCTAGCCACTGGGCTATCTAGCTCCCTCTAGAAGTAGGAATCCTGATTGTTGACTGAGTTCAGAATCAGACTACTATTTGCTTCCTATCTTCTCAAACATAAGGAAATAAAGATGAACAATTCTGCTTTTCTCTTTCTCCTTTGCTTATCTCTCTCCCTTCTCACTCAGCGCACCCTGAAGAGAATATTAAATTTGTACACAAAATAAATGCTAAAATATTCATGAATGCATTACAAGGGTTTGTGTTTTTTTTTTCCTTAAACCCCCTTTGTCTGAAAATAGAACAGAAGAGACAAATAGACTAATACTGGTGACAAAAACAGGGAGAAAAAAAATACAATAAGCAATTAAATTTGATTGATCACCTTGCATTAGGTGGTCTAAATACTAGTCTTAAAACACTCTACTGGAACATCAGAAGAGAGAAGACTATCAATTACTGGAAGAACATGTCTTTTAATGAATTTTTTTCTCTCTTGTCTCCATGACCATCCGTCCTGTCACAATATTGTTCTGCAACATTTTCTGAGTTGATAACATCTGTCCCATTATTTCAAGAAGAAATAAAGCCTTAGGGAGCTCAACAATTTCACTTGAAATGATTCTGATTTCTTCTAGTGCCCTCCAAGGGGCAAGTGGACTTCAGAAGGGCATTTGGAAGGCTGGAAGCACAGAAGTGACCATTCTTGGTATTATCAATGACCTTCCATTTTCCACACTGAATGGAAGCACTCTGCTTGGATGAAGCAGAACAATACAGTAGATAGGCTTATGCCCATCCTTTGATACTCACTACCTCTGGGGTCTTCAGGCAAGTCACTGGGACTCAGTTTCCTTATCTGTAAAATAAGATGGTTAGACTAGGTGGCTTCTGAAATCTCATCCATCTTTACATATGTGAGCCCATGATCTGTATCAGACAGTCCTTCCTACTCTTAGATGGTATTCACTCCCATTTTGCTTTTATCCAGTTGTTGCTTGTTCTTCAAGAATTGACTCAAGTTCTTACTTGAGGCAAGCTAGGTTGTACAGTGGATAGAGCACTAAACCTAAAGTCAGGAAGAGCTGAGTTCATATCTGGCATCAGACACTGACTAGCTGTGTAATACTGGGCAATGTTTTTTGCCTCAGTTTCCTTAATTGTGAAATAAGGATAATAGGCATCAACCTTACAGAATTGTTATAAAGATAAAATGAGAATATTTGTAAAGGGCTAGCACAGTATTGGTCACATAGTTACATAATAATATAATAAATGTTTATTCTAATCTCTTCCCCTCTGTTTACTTCATGAAAGCTTTTGTGACCACTCAAATCCAGCATTCCTTGCTCTGAACTTCTACAGTACTCACTATTTATCTGGCACTTTAATCATGTATTGGTCCTTGTACTCATCTGTAAAATGAGATGAAGAAAGAAATGGAAAATAACTCCAATATCTTTATTAAGAAAACCCCAAATGGAGTCATCAAGGGTTAGATATGTCCTAAATAACAAAAAAAATTGGTCCTTGTAACAACTGTTCCAATATCGTCCTGAACCAATACTTTAATCTGTCATCTAGATGATGTTATGGACAGAGTTCTGGGCTTGAAATCAGTTCAAGTCCTATCTTTGACACTAGCTATGTGATACTAGGCAACTCATAATAATCTCTCATCTATAAAATAAAAAAGATTATTAGACTCAAGAACCTCCTTTGCAGCTCTAAGTCTACTACAGGTGTTCACTATGTACCAGGAACTGTACAGTGAGGTATATATCTTGTGTGTTTCATATAGAATCTATGCTCCTTGAGGACAGAAACCATATTTCATGCTTTTGCATCTCCCAAAGCAACTACCGAATGTTGGGCACCTTATAAGTACAAAATTTGTTGTTCTGGCTAGATAGTATGAAGTCCCTACTACCCATGGACACTGCTTGTGTTTGATAAGACAGTTGGCAGATGTTCATGCTAATGCTATGGAACTGCTCAGAGGAGGAAAACCTCCAGTTCAGTTACTGGGGAGTATAAATACTGAGAGCCTTGTGAACAGGACCAGGAACTTAAATAACTATTGCCTTGGCTGAGAGCTGGTTCCCTGAATGTTAACATGGTTAGCCTTTGTTCTGGTTCCCGAGTGATTTCTGGTTTGGAGCTTTGGTTACAGACTCTAATTACTTCCTATCTTTAAAATATATGAGTCTGTAAATTTGAACTATGCACAAAGCTCCACTGTGGGACTTATGCCCATAGAAGGACAATTAATAATTGCAAAAGAAGCAAAAAAATGATGAGTTGGTCAAAGTATGTTTTCAAGCCTTCCTTTTCAGTGCTCCCCATTTTCTTTGGATACTCTAATTCTACCCTAGATCCTCAGAGCTCTCCCCCACCTCTCCTCCAAGATTGTCTACTTTGGGAAGGGTGTAGTAGATAGTAAGCTCCTTGCTTCAAGGGACAGAGGCTGGAAGAAGCTGAATGTTCATTTTTGTTTGAATTTGTTTCCTAATGTGGCTCATGGGACTTTCCAAACTAATTGGGAATGGTAAATGAGCGTATTCAAATCACAAATGGAACTTGGCTGCAAATCCTAAGTGAGCTTTCCTCACTGGTACCCATTCTATCTTTGAACAAATTCTGTCCCATCTCCCACTTCCCATCTCCCACAAGCATATTAAAAAAATCATCTCTTGTCCAGTCCTTAATTGTTTAGATGGAGAGAATAAGGACATTCTACTCAGGGTTGATACTTAAACTGCCCCTCTACTTGACCCCCTACCCCCTGATAATCATTGCTGTCAAATTTAAAAAAAGAATAAATTCCCTCTCCAGCTTTTAATAATGGGTCTGGAACCCAAGACGCCAAAATACTTATCTAGTGCCTGTGACATGTCCCCTTCTCTTCCATCCCCACTGTTCATCAGTGTTTAGGTCATTAGAGATAGTTAAGAATTGAAAGGTTCATCTCTGTGTCTAAAGGTAAGTGAATTATGTACTGAAAGTTGATGTTTGTCTTTCCTCCTTTGGAGTTCTAAAGACTTGTGTTGATTCAGAAATTAAAGTCAGGAAGAGCACTAAAAGAAATGAAGGATACTCTTATCCTTAATTCTGAACAGTAGGGGGACCAATATGCAATCAAAATTCATCAAATATTCAATAAGTGCCTACTGTTTGCAGAGTACTATGCTAGATATTAGAGAAAATGAAAGCTAACACAGGCTTTAAAGGTTACAAAGTGCTTTACAACAACCCTAATGAGGATTTATTATTCCCATTTTACAAATGAAGAAACTGAGGCTAAAAGAGGTTGTGACTTGGCCAGGGTCACATGGCTAATATATGTGTGAGGGAGGATCTGAACTAAGATCTTTTTCTTAAATTAAATTTGATTCCTTAGAGGTAGCTAGTAGCACAATGAAGAGAGCCTTAGACCTAGAGTCTAGAAGAACTGAGTTCAAATTATACCTCATATATTAATTGGATGATCCCAGCCAAGAGACTTAATTTGTTTGTCTTACTTTTCTCAATTGTGAAATGGGGATAATAATAGTACCTACCTTAGAGGGTTGTTGTGAGGATAAAATGAGATAATATTTATAAAAAAGCACTAAGCACAATGCCTGGTACAAATTAGGTATTATATGATGGCTAATTCCCTTCCCTTCTCCTTCCATGTCCTCTCACTCCTCCCATTCAAATGACAAAGTCAAGTAAAACAAAAACAATGTTCAAAAATATATCAAGCAGCCCTCTAAGTCCAAGATCTCCTTATGAAGAACTTGAACGCATGTTTCATTAAGAGTCTACTATAATCATGGTTAGTCATTCCATTAATCATAGTTCCTAAGTTTTTAAATGTGGTTTGTCTTTATAGTATTATTGTTACTATATAAACTATTCCCATGGTTCTGCTTACCTCAGTCTGAATATATTCATGATGTCTTCTCAGATTTCTCTGAAACCATCTCTTCATCATTTATCATGACAGAATAATGTTGCCACGCATTTATATGCCATAACTTGTTCAGTTATTTCCCAGTAGTCTGGGCACTACTCAGTTTCCAGTTGTTTAAAACTAAAAAAAAAAAAAGTTGCTATAAGTATTTTTGTACATCATTAGAGTTTGTTTTGCTTAGGACTACATTATCCTTTAATGCAATCTCCTTCCTGTTTTCCCACAGACCAGTATAGAGGAGAATGAGGTTCAAGTATTAACTGCTTCCCCCTTACACTTTACTGCTTTTTTATGTAGACTACTATTTGTGTATCCTGATTATATAAGATAATTTTCCTTATCCTTCCTTTTTCTTTTTCACCCCATGCTGCTCCAGAATATTCCTATTCTCTCCCTTTTCAGCCTTTAAATTTCAACATAACAAAATCACTTCTAGACCTTTTGTTTAATTAGAATCTTTCTGTGATCCCTGATTATATGATAGGGTTCTGAGGGAGCATGTGTATCATCTCCTTATATTAGAATTTAAACAGCTTGCTTATATTTATCTTTTGTACATGCATGCTTCTCTTTGATTCATGTGTTTGCACTTCAGAGCTTCTATGGAGCTCTGTTTTTTTGTTTTCGTTTTTGTTTTTTTTAATCGGAAATGCTTAGACATTCTCTATTTCATTAATGATACATGGTTTCCTTGTAGGATTATACTCAATGTTCTTAAACAAGTCATTCTTGATTTGCTTTTTAGAATACTGTATTTCAAGTACTTCATTATTTTTTTTTTTGAGAATTATTTTCTTTTTCCAATTCAGAAATTCTATTTTCTTGAGACTTTTTTATCTTTTCCAATTCAGAAATCCTACTTTCCTGTGTTTTTTTAACCTTTTCTAATTCACTAATTTTGTTTCCCTGCATCTCCTGTGAATTCTTTATTTTTTCCAACTCCAATTTCAGGACGTTGTTATTCTCTATCATAACTTCCCTTTCCTTGCCCCATTTTTCTTCGATCTCCCTCAATTTCTTAAGAGCTTCTTCTAGGAGAGAGTTATGTGATGGGGGGCAGGAATCGTTCCCCTTTAGGTTGTTATCTTCTGAATCTTTGCTGTTAACTTCCTCGGGGTTGGGTACCCGCTCTTTCTCTGTATAGAAGGAATCTATAGTTTTTCTAGCTTTTTTGCTCATACTTAAAAAATGTTTTGGGGTCTGTCCCTGGGGTAGGAAATTATTTACGTCTTTACCAGCTTCCTCCCAGACCGGATGGATGCAGCGGCCCCTGCGCCCGCGCTAAGAGAGAGCTCTGGGAGAGAGTTCCCCACCCTCTCCCTGGAAGTGCCTCAGAGGTGATTAGCACTACTGTGCTTTGAGGGCGTAGAATAGTGAAGACAGCAAGAAGCTCAGCCTATGTGTCCGGGTGGGGAGTGGATGTCTGCAGCAGGTGACGTGAGAAGCCCCTGCGCTCAAACTGGAAGTGTCTGCCAGAAACCAAGGTCCCTAGTTCAAAGGTTCCACTTCTCTGGGACTTCCTGGAGCTGAGTTCCACTCCCTCCAGCTAAGCTAGGCCGTGTATGTTGCCTTGGGCCGTATCCACCCACTTGTCAGTCTCTTAACTATTCTCAGGAGGTAGCTGAGGCCACACCCCCTGGTGCCAAGTCTGCCGAGTCACCCCCAGGGGGGGGGGGGGGAAATCTAATCTGAGTTTTAAAATATTTTGGCTTTCTCTTCTGAACTGCTAAATAATTAGCAGAGAAGAGCTAACAGCCTGTGCCAGATTCCTTTACCTCAGTGGCTTCTCTGATCCCAGAGCCCCTCCCAGCGCAATGGGCGCAGTGTGCCCCTACCCCACCATCTGTGCTGGTCTTTCTTATTCCTCCCCTGAGAACTGACCTTTCCTGTTGAAACTCCAGATTCTCTTCAGCTGGTAAGTCGTGCTTCCAGTCCTTGTGGTATCTATCAGTCCTGAGCTAATTTTGAGACTTAATTTATCTAATTGGTTGTGAGGGAGTGAGGACGTTCACTGAGTAGTGTGTTTCTTCTCCGCCATCTTGGCTCCGCCCCCGCAAAGTGTACTTCATTATTTTAATAAACATTTTAATAAACACAAATAAATCTTGTGTGATCTTGACTGTGACTCATTGGTTCTGGAATTTGTTCTTTCTAAAGCTGTTTGTAATATTTTTCTTTGACCTGAAATATCTGAATTTTGAATATATTACAGTTAGTAAGTTTTAAAAATTATTACTATTATTACTACAATTATTATTATTAACCTCATTCAAGAGGCGATTGGTATATGCTTTATTTCCATTTTGCTGGCTAGTTCTGAGAGATATGGATATTTTCTTTAACAACTTCTTGAAACATAATGCAGCACTAATGCATTATTGGTGGAGTTGTGAACTGATCCAAGCATTCTGGAGAGCAATTAGAGAATAATTCCCAAAGCGATGTAAAACTGTTCATATCCTTTGATCCAGCAGTCCCATAACTAGGTCTGTATCTCAAAAGAGATTATAAAGGAGGGAACAGAACTCAACATGTGCAAAAATGCTCGTAGCAACTCTTTTTGAGCTGGCAAGGATTTGGAAATTGAATAGATGCCCATCAATCAAAGAATGACTGAATAAATTATGGCATATGAGTGTAATGGAATGCTATTGTTCTATAAGAGATGATGAACAGGCTGATTTCAGAAAAGCCTGGATAGACTTAGATAAACTGATACTGAGTGAAATGAGCAAAATCAAGAGATCACTGGACTAAGTAGCATCAAAATTGTATGACAATCCACTATGACAAATTTACATCTTCTCAGCAATACATCAATCCAAGACTATTCCAATAGACTTGGGATGGAAAGTGCCATTTCTCATATTTTTTTCCTCTTTTATTATGATTTTTTCCCAATATGACTGATATGGAAATATGTTTAGAATGATTGTATGTAGATAACTTAAAAAGGAGGGGAAAGAAGGAAGGAAGGAAGGAAGGAGAGAAGGAAGGAAGGAAGGAAGGAAGGAAGGAAGGAAGGAAGGAAGGAAGGAAGGAAGGAAGGAAGGAAGGAAGAAGGAAGGAAGGAAGGAAGGAAGGAAGGAAGGAAGGAAGGAAGGAAGGAAGGAAGGGAAGGAGGAAGGGAGGGAGGGAGGGAGGGAAAAAGGAAGGGAGGGAAGGAGAGAAGGAAGGAAGGAAGGGAGGGAAGGAGAAAAGGAAGGAAGGAAAGAAGGGAGGGAGGGAGGAAGAATATAATGTCCAGGCTCCTTTTTTTATGCTGACTTTCAGGTAGATGAGTAATTTCTTATTTTGTTTACCAGGTAAATTGTTTTGCTTTGAGTTTCCTTATATTTTATTCTAGTTTTCAAGTTTTGATTTTACTATTGTTTCATGGAGTCATTAACTTCTATTTTTTCTCATTCTCATTTTCAAGGGCTTTTAAAAAATTCTTGCTTCATCTCTTGTAATAATTCCTGTTTTCAGGTAATTCTCCTTTTCTGGGATTATATCCACAGTATTCCTGTCACTATAATAGTTTTTTTAAAGGTTAAATTTGGGTAGGATTATTTTTCAAACAGAACTTGGTCTAGTAAATTTTCTAGGTCTCTTTGAAGATATTCTTATGGGGAATATATTCCTGATCTTCTACCATCTTGGTCATATTTTCCAAACTAAAGTCCTTCTGACTCCAGGTTCAACATTCAATCTACAAGGACAAGATAAGAATTAATTTCTATTTTTATGATATTTAAAGCCTCTAGAAGGTTGAAACAAATATGAATAGCTTTTATACATAATATTACATGGCAAACATACTATAAGGTTGAAGAACAATGCTTTGTGTCATCTAAGGGGAAATTCATTATCAACAATAAGGCAATCCAAAACCTCAGAATAATATCATCACATAAGAGAAGGCTAAATAATTCTTGTTTTAGTAGATTTCTTAGGGGAAGTGAGGAAGTAGAAAAATAATGGAAATTCCAGCATATGCAGACCTTTCAAGGTCAGATATATTGATCTTATGGGCTATCGGATATTAGCAAGAAAGGAACTCCAATATGGGATTTCTTTTTCTCTTTCAGGGAAACTATGTTCAGGTGTGAGTTCTCCCAATCTGGGGTTTATTTACATTGATGGTATTCCAAAAACTCTTAGTGGAGTTTTAAGTTATTAAAAGATGTTTAACATATCTTGAATTTACTTACAAATTGTGTGATTCTGGGTAAATTACTTAATCTCTTTTAGACCTATTTTTCTCATCTGCAAAATAGAGACTATAGTGGTATTTATTTAACAGGGTGATCACTTTTAACTTATGCTGACTTCATTGACCTGGATAAAGCACTTAACTTCTCACTGTTCTAGGCATTCTATAAGACTCTAAGCTGCAAATCAAGAACATGCTGACTTGCACTGGTAAAAGGAGTTTCCTCATGAGGTGGTTTCCTATAGCAATGAAAACACAGATCCAGATAGTCTATGGTATTAAATATCTAAAATGTACTGAGTATTATGCTAAATTCTGAGGATATAAAGAAAAATAAAAGATAGTCCCTACTTTCAAGGAACTCATAGTCTAATGAAAGAGATGACATGAGATTATTATAAATACAAACAAAAGGAGAGAATAAATAGAGGGAAAATCAACAGAGAGAAGGCATTGGAATTATGAGGAATTGAGAAAGACTCCTGTAAAAGGTAGGATTTTAGTTGGGACTTGAAGGAAGCCAGGGAAGTTAGGAGCCAGAGATGAAGAAGGAGAGCATTCAAAAAATATGAGAAAGCCACTGAAAATGCCTAGGGTCAGTTCAACCATCAGCAAAGAGATCAGCGCCATTGGATGGAAGAGTATGTGAGCAGGAGGGTGCTGTTGAAAGGCAGGCAGGAAAGGTTATGAAGGGCTTGGAAGGCCAGAAAGAGAATTTTATATTTGATCCTGGAGGTCATGGGTCCCACTGGAATTTATTGAGTAAGAAAATGACCTGATCATGTGCTTCAGAAAAATCACTTTGACACTTGATTGGAAACTTGCCTGGAGGAGAGAGAGTTTTGTGGCAGGAAGACCAGCTAGTAGACTATTGAAGTAGTCCATGGTTGGGGCCTGATGAGGTGCTAGTGCACCAGGGTGCTGGAAGTGGCAGAACAATGAAGGGGGTATGTGTGAGAAAAATTTTACAGGTAAAACCAATAAGCCTTGGGAACAGACTAAACATGAAGGTCAGGGCGAGGAAGTAAGCAGTCAAAGATGACATTTAGGTTTGAGTCTGAGTGACTGAGAAGGTGGTGATTTTCTGGACAATGAGAAGACATAATGGAAGGAAAGAAAGTTTTGGGGGTGGTATATTTGTTAGTTTAAGATGTCTGTGAGACATACAGTTTGAGATGTCCAATTGGCAGCTGGAGATAAGTGATAGGAGGTTAATAGAGAATTTGGGGCTGGCTGAGCATATCATCATAGCAATGATAATTGAATCCATGGTAGCTGAAGAGACCAAAATGACCTAGTATAGAGGGAGAAAATGCCCCCAAAAAGAATTCTGGTCCCTCTCTTTAACCTAGTGAAGGCCAGATGATCTGGAAGCACAAAGACAAAATAAAAAACAAAATAAAATTGTCCTGAGATTAAAGAGCTTATACTCTAATTATGGGAGGGGCTTCAACATGTAAACAGATAATTATAATTTGAAAAGGGAGAGAGCACTAACAGCTGGGGAAAACAGAAAAGGCTTCTCCCAAGGAAGAACTGTATGTATGAAGTAAGTCTTAAAGACAGAGATTCTGAGAGCTGTAGATGAAAAAGCACTATTGCTTATCTTGGGGATGAGGAGTATCTCTGGAGCCAAGTCTGACATGTCTGTTACTTTGTGGGCTCTCAGTTTGGACTTTTAAAGAAGCATGGCCCTTCTGCATCATGCTAGTGGCCGAGCACTCAGACAGTTAATGAAAATGTTTCCAACTGTAAATGAATATATTGCTTCTGAAAGCTCTGGCTTTTGCAAAGTAGCCAAGGAGGTGCCAAGAAATGTAGCTAGCTTCACTGCTATTGTTAGTGTGAACCTCACTTCTCAGGTACTGCAGGGCTGGCAGTACTGTTATAATATTTAGTGTGATATTACCAACTATTATCACCACCTTACTCCTTCCCCTCAATGTTAGCTGTAAGAAATGGGAAAGGTGCTATATGGTTCATATTACTGGGCTATATCTGAAGGTCTGAAGAAGATAAGAGAAATGTATTTCTTTTCATAATAGTTTTTTAGTTTGTATTTTTTTGTTAACCAAATCCATATGTAAAAATGAAGGGGAAGCAGGGTTTTTTATGAATTGTAGGACACTATGGTCCTGCAATTAATGATAAAAAGATGTGCATAATTAGTACTATAAAGAAGACTTAACATGGTTTGGGTCCCATTGTGTTGGTTGTTTGTAAGTTTGATACTTAAGAGTTGTTTTGTTTTTGTTTTTTTTTTTGTTTTTTTCACCGCAAAATAACTAAGCCTCTAAGGGTATAGTGCTTAAAGCATAACAGAATATGATCTGTCTTTGGAGACTTGATTTTCCTGAGATGAAAAGCAATAAGCTTAAAAACACAACCTTTCTTATAAAAACTGAAAAAAAATCAAAACCATTAAACTTGAATATTAAATAGAAAAAATTATATACATATATATACATATATATATATATTATATATTATATATATATACATACATATATATATTTATATATATTATATATATATAATATATATATATATAATATATATATATATATATGTATGTATATATATATATATATATATATATATATATAAAACAGACACTTGGATATAGTCATTGTTTTTGTCAGGAATCTTTAACTATTATTAATCATTTTAAAAATCTATATCTGGTGCTCAGACCTTAACATATACTTCATATACTTCTAATTCTTCTCCAATGTTTTCCTGGAGTGAGATTCTGCCTGAGATGATTCTGTACTTCAGGCCAGCTTAGCATCAAAATCTCAATTTGCAATCTTTTGACTACACAAAGCTTTGTTTTTGTTTTTGTTTTTGTTTTTGTTTTTAAGGCACACCCAAACAAACCAAGATTATACTTTGAATGAGGAATAGAGAGTTTTATATTGGAAAACTGTACTCTCCAGTTGCTGATACTCCCTGAAGTTACTTTGTACAGGACTAGGAGAATAGTTAAGGGGACTATTCCAATACGGAAACCTCCTTTAATCAATACAGGCAGAAACTTCTCTACAAATTATAGTTTAAGAGAAATACCTAAACACTGATGTTAAATGACATTTAATTGGGTGACAAATTTGAACCCAGGCCTTCCTGGCTCTGAGGCAAGCTTCCTATTCATTAGGATATCCTGGCCCTCATTTTAATGATATTCAGTTGTTTCAGTAGTGACTAACTCTTTGTGACTCCATTTGAGGCTTTCTTGGCAAAAAAGTATTGGACTGGTTTACCGTTTCCTTCTCCAGCTCATTTTATAGATGAAGAACTAAGGCAAATATGGTTAAGTGACTTGCCCAGGGTCATAGAGCTAGTAAAGGTCTGAGGACAGATTTGTGTTCAGGAAGATGAGTCTTCCTGATTCCATGCTCTGCATTCTGTCTACTATACCACCAGCTGCCCTGGTTCTCATTTGATTTGTATATAGTTTATATGTATTTATATTAATACATATTTCCCCCCAAAAGAATATAAGCTCCATAAAGTAAGGTACTCATTTTTTTTCTCTATATCCCCAGTATCTAGAACAGTCGTTTATGTTTAATCCATGCTTGTTGAATATCTGTGCCATATTTCTTGCAGTGCTCTATATGTGAAAGAAGTAGTATAGGAAATTTCATTGAGGAAATGTATGATCATAAATGGACCTGGGATATAAAAAGATGGACAGATGGATGTGCTGAACAGGTACTCATTATAGGAGGAAGGCCTCCAGTCCACTAAATAGATGCTCTGTTGAGGATATGAACAAGAGGTCAAGTAAGAATGCAGGATAAAAAAGCATAGATGACTTGGAATCTGTACCCAATACCCACATTGATGAAATCAGTTCGTCACTAAGATACTAAAGCATAAAAAAAAGGTACCTTCCTCTTCCCCACTCCCTCTTTCTCCCACCTCCCATCAATGCTGTTTTAGAAAACAGTCTTCAGCAAACATTTCTCTCAGCAGCACCACAGGTCCCCTAAAGCGTTTCCAGAGTTAGCAATTACAAATCTAAACTTATACCAGAACATAATTATTTAAAACATTTAAACAGAAACAACAGGGTTTTTGAAAAGAGATGAAAGTGGTTTCCTCACAGCTTGATAATGGATGTGGGGAGCTTGTTGAAAGAGCTGGAAATTTAAAACTAAAAGACACTGTGTGGTCTCTGGGTAGGACTCCAGATCTAGTGGGATGCTGCTTTATCACTCTTTTGATGCTAAACAACCACTCTGGGGCTGAGTTTGACTGTTGTCACCTTTTTGGCTTCCTCTTTTTAGCCCAAATATTGGTTGCTATTACCACAGCTGAATAATCCAAAGGTTTTTAGGCCCCACCCCCACAGAGGTCAAGAAATCTAGACAGCAAGGCAATCAATGCAATGATCAACCACCATTCCAGAAGACTCTTGTTTCAATACTTTCCTGACATAGAGGTCATAGATTCAGAATGCAGATTAAAATACACCCCTCACCCCAGATTTAGCCAGCACATGGCTTTATTTTGTTTGTAAACAAGACTTTTGAATTTTTTTCTTTCTCTCTCAGTGGTGAAGGAGAAGAGTCAGAAAGAAGGGAGGAAAAGAACTTTTATTGATTAAAAATAAAATTCACTTTAAAGTTAAAAATATAAGAACAGAAAGGCAAGAAATCTGATATGAATGGGAAGAGGAAAGGAGGGACACATTCACACCAAGGAGAATAAAAACAATAATAAGAGTCTATATAGTGTTTTAAGTTTTAGGTGCTTAGAAATATTACCTCATTTAATCCTTATGATAGCTCTGGGAAGTGGATATTATAATTATTTCCATTTTATCATGAGGAAATTAAGTGGCTTGTCCAGGTCATAGATCCAAGAAATATCTGAGGCTACATTTGAACACAGATCATTCTTCTCCAGGTCCAGGAATCTATCTGCTATTCTACAAAATGCTATTTCTCTATTTGAGTTGAATTTATTTTATTGTGGCAAGCTTTCTGTCCTTGGCAGCATCAACGCAAATAGGCACTTAAATAGATAGAACCCCATGGAAAGCAACCAATATCCAAACACTGGCACAGATCCTGGAGGTATAGTAATGGTCTCAAATGACAGACCTTTGAAAGCTTAACCTTCAGCATAAATCAAAGTACAAACATGGGTCACCTATCAGTGATGGATGATAATGATAAATGAGACACCTGTTTTTCCCATGGTGCCTAAAACAAGAGTCACCCAATAAAAATCATAATATCTAACATTGATGAAACACTTTAATGTTATCAAAGCACCTTAAATAGGTTAATTCATTTGATCCCCATAACAAGTCTGGGGAGTATTTTATAGATTTTTTTTCTGATAAGGAAACTGAGGCAGAAAAAGTTTAAATGACACAGCTAGGAAGTCTCAGAAGGAGAATGTAAACACAAATCTTCCTGATTTTGTGTTCTGAGTTCTTTCTACTGTACCACCATAATATGTGATAAATATTTTATTCATTGTGGGGACACTGAAAGATTAAATGATTAGCTCCTGGTCACAGATTTTATATATATATATAGATGTTGAGGGACATTAAAATATGATTAAACCAGTTCTCTACCATCAATATGTTAACAATATTTTTAGAATTTACTAAAAAATGTGTAATTATTATCAATATTGATACAAAAATATAGAATGTTAATCATTTTTATGTTGTGGGGCCCCTAACCCATAGATCTGAAGTTAAAAGAGATCTCAGAGGCCATCTAATTCAGCTACCTCATTTTAGAGATAAGGAAATTGAGGGCCAATAAACCCAAGTCCTTTGAATCCAGAGTCAGTATTCTTTTACCATACCATGTTGAGCAGAATGAAATTTCTGGATATGATAACATTCCTTCTGATATAATTGCCACAATAGCCCCTTGAAAGGAGTATTTCTGGAAATACTTATATGAACTGATGCAAGGTGAAGTGGACAGAATCAGGAGAATATTGTGCACAGAAACAGCAACATTTTGCAGTGATCAACTTTGATAGACTCCTCAGCAATGGAATGATAAAAGACAATTCTAAAGACATATGAAGGAAAATGATATTCATATCCAGAAAAAGAACTATGAAGTCTGAATGCAGATCTAAGCCCACTAGTTTCATTTTTTTTCTTTCTTGTGGTTTTCCCTTTATGTTTTTTACAATATGAGTAATGTGGAAATATGTTTAATATGATAGTATATATATATATATATATATATATATATATATATATATATATATATATATATATATATATATATACACATACAACCTATATCAGATTGCTTATTATCTTGGGGAAAGGGGAGTTTAGGAAAAAACATGGAACTCAAAACCTTTAAAACTATCTTTATATGGAATTAGAAAAAATGAAATGCTATTAATTTTAAAAAATCATGATTTTCTGCTTAGCTTTTCTTATATAAATCCTGACAAGAGAGAAAAAAGCAAAATATAGTATCCTGAAATGAAATCTGAATGCATGAAAGTCATCTAAAGGATTCACCTGGACTGGACTGCCCATTATCTTTTCAGGGCTTCTTTGTAGGACTGCTGCATACTTTTCATTTGTGTTTGGTTTCCTGTAAAAAAAATCAGCTTCTGAAAGGTCATTTAAGATATTTGGCAGGACTGGCCCCCTCTAGGGCATTCCCCCTTCAGTCTTCAACAATCTGGTTTCAGCCTTTGATTGGCTGACATTTTAAACTTGGAGTAAGACAGGAAGTGCAGGCACATTTGTGTTGGGTGAAACTTGCTTCATTAGTGAAAACTTTGCAGGGAACTGGAAAGTGTCCTGAAAGCCTCCAAGGAAACCTCATTGTTTAGTGAACTTCAGAAAGAAAATGCCTTGGGAGACCCAGAGGTGGTAGTTTGACTAAATAGACGGCCTGAGAAGTCTAGGTGGTTGGCTCATTGCAGTGGCCATGACCTGGAGAAATAACTCTTTGGCCTTTTCCTTCAATTGTAAAACATGAACACTACTGGCTGGGACTGTGCCTGTTTTTGAAACTAGTGGAGAGATGAAATTTCTTATTTTTTTATGTGTCAGTCTGTAATAGGTTTTGTTTTCTTGGTTTCTAGATGAATGGAAAGAGAATTAAGAACTTAAAATAAACTGAATTTTTTAAAAGTACTTTGGCCACTATTGGCAATATAATTAATTCCTTGCCAGCATTTAGCCAATAAACCAAATACATAGAGCTTAAGAATTCAATTCAAATTTTTTCTTGCTGTATGAAATAGCAAAACCACACAATACAATAGAATGTAGGAAGGAAAAAAAAGTAGAGTTGAAGATGAAAATCTGACCAAAATAAAAAAGGTAGCAAATAAAGCATTTCACAATATTATGATGGAATCTAAAAGAGATAGAACAAAACTCCATTTACTTGGGAATATGGAGAGTGTTGTCTTTGTGTTGTCCATGGATGAGACTTCATTCATATGTTATTGCTTTTCCTAGTTTGGGTTTCTTTCCTTATTCTTTCTCTGTCCTATTTATTTTTTCTGTGACATAAAAGAGAATTATCCATTCATATTTGTTGCCTTTAAATGGTATGTTTTGTAGTCAAAATCCTTTTCCCCAAGATCATTCTAGAACACTGGAATTTTCCAAGTATAGTCATGCAATACAGCACAACACAACACAATCAGTGCAGATTTCTTGAGTATCTACTGTGCTTTGTTAATCACAAGGGATGCAAATTAGAAAAAAAGGAAAGAAAGAAAGAAAGAAAGAAAGAAAGAAAGAAAGAAAGAAAGAAAGAAAGAAAGAAAGAAAGAAAGAAAGAAAGAAAGAAAGAAAGAAAGAAAGAAAGAAAGAAAGAAAGAAAGAAAGAAAGAAAGAAAGAAAGAAAGAAAGAAAGAAAGAAAGAAAGAAAGAAAGAAAGAAAGAAAGAAAGAAAGAAAGAAAGAAAGAAAGAAAGAAAGAAAGAAAGATATTCCTGGTCCTCAAGGAGATTGAGAATGAAAGAAGATAATACACAATTTGATGAGAGAAGATAATACACAAAAGGAAGCAAAAAGGAAGGGGCACCAAAATGTACTTGTCCTAAATGGAATGATAATAATGAAATATGAACTAAGCAAAGAAGCTAATAGTAAAGGAAAAGTTGGATGCGAATTCTGAGCTATCTATAAAGGGAGCTTTGAAAAGAGTTTTTGGTCTTCCCTCTAACTCACTAATCAGAGAGATAGAGGCAATTGAAGGTACTGATGAGGTAGGTATGAGTACCAGAACTGAAGCAATCTCCATGATGATGACTTTTACTGATGATGTGCTTACATAAGAAGATAAGGATGATAATTGCAGAGTTAAAACCAAGCAGAGCAGGTAGTAGAAAATGAATGTTTCATTACTTAAATACTTCTATGGATCTGTGATCTTTCTGATGCACATTCCCTCAAATAGTTCAGGTTGTAACCCAGGCATGATTATTATTCTGAGCATCTTTTGTTCATGTGCTCCCACAAACCTACAGAAATCCATTCAAATTGCTGGAGGGGTCTTCCTTAGCAATATGCATATAATCATGGGTCATACAGGTTACCTGGCAATTATTCCTGCTTCTGGGTACATGACTGGACCACATCATTTTCCAATTATACATAAAATCAAAGATCTAGAGCTGAAAGAAAGCTTAAGAGCCATTGAATACAATCCCTCCATTTTCCAAGTGAATAAATGGAGAATGAAAAGTTAAATAGCTTGACCATCATTTCAACAACATTATTTACACCTCTTGCAGATGATTTTTGACAGTCCTTGTCATGTCCTTTTCCGTGGCCCTTTCAGTGACACCTAACTTTGATTTACTTTAGAGTATAATATCCCATGACTCACAACCATACAGCATCATTGAAAGAAAACTCATTGTAAAAGATTTTGTTTAAGGAAGAAGCATGGGCTCATTGAAAACACTGTGCAATTTTCCAGTCTGTTCAGCCTACTCTTCTTATTATTCAAGTCTGGATCCATTTAATTGAAGTATTTGTCCAAGCTACACATATTGTGAGTTGTGTGTCCAATTTCATAGAATATTCTGAACAAGAGACATTCTTCATCACATGTTTTTATTTCTGTCTTTGACTTCCTTGTAATATATGCACGATGATAAGATTATGAGGTTAAAGGGAATGGAGAGTTCTTCAAAAAGTTCAATTTGTTTTTAGAAAAAGGCATGACAGGCATACTGATTTTGTGAATTACGCTATCATTTTGGATTTCAATTTGAAATGATGCAGGAAAAGTATTAAACTACTCACAATCTTTGGCATTGCAATCCTATTTCATTGTAAGTCTGCAGTGTGTTTAAGACACACATATTGTGAATTGTTTGTCCATTTCCTTGTATTAGTATACCCAGTGTTTTTTGAAATGTCTGGTGTATGATAAGTGGTTAATAAATACTTGTTCTTTTTCTTTCTTCTCTTACTCCTAACTACTTTTAACTAGTACCAAATACTTTTGATGACTATTACCTTATAGTTTGAGGTTTGGTATTGCTATGCCTAAAATTGTTTTTCTCATTGTTTTCTTTTGAGATTCTAAGCTATCTTTTCCCCTTGCAAATGAATTATATTCCCTTACTGGGTTCTAAAAAATATCCCATTGATAATTTGATTGATTTAACAGTAGATACAAAAATTAATTTAGGTAAAATTATCATTTCTATTGGATTGGCACAGTCCAACCATGAGCAATTCTTGATTTTATATTTAAAACTTTAGTTCACATTCCAACATGCCAATGCTTTTAAAGTGTTTAGTATAAATAATTGCTAAATTTTGTCATGTGCTTTTTTTTTCTGAGTCTGTTGAAAAAAATAATTTTATTTTTGTTTTTATGTTTAATTATTATAATTGGTTTCCCAATACTGCATTACTCTTACGTTGTTGCAAATTGGCCATAATGAATAATTTTCTGTTGTAAGTATTTTTACCTTAATATTCCTTAGTGATATTGATGTATACTTCTCTGCTTAATTTCATCCTTGTGTAGTTTATGGAAACCATATTTGTCTCATAAAATGTTTGGAAGAGTGCCATCTGTCTCTATTTTTGAGGATAGCTTTGTAGTGTAGATATTAATTGCTCATTAAATGTTTGATATAATTCACTTGTAAATCCATCTGTCCTGGGATTTTTTCCCCTTTGGCAATTCTTTTATGGCTTGCTCAATTTCTTTTTTTCTAGATTGGGTTTTTAGGGTCCTATTTATTGTTTTTTTTATTTGGATGCTTTATATTTATTATATTACTATTATATTATTAAATATTTATCAATTTCCTTTGGTTTCTCTATTTTACTCATGTACAATTACATACATTTGTTTCTGATGCTTAAATATATAAACTTGGAATTGCTTCAATTTATATGCTATATTTCTTCACTTTTACTCTTCTAATTTAATATTGATTTTTTTTGCTTTATGTAAAGAGTTGATGGTATAACTAGATACAGATTATTGTCTTTCATATCCATAGTTATTCCATATCTAATGAAATAAAATAAATTTAATTTTTTTGTAAAATTATTTGATGCTTTCCAAACATAGTGCCTCTTAATATTTTTCAAAGAACAGAGTCCATTATATGTAGGGAGAGCTTTTTTCCCTCTCGTTTTTTATTCCTGAGCCATTTTTCCATCATGTTTTTCATGTCTTCTCTTATGCCAATGTTTGCAATAAAGGCAGGGGATATTAATGTATATATTGATTTAATTTGGAGTGTCTTTATCAGTTTCTCTGTGGAATTTTTCCACCTCCTTATTTTCTATAACAGATGTTGATACATAAACTGCAATTATCTTCAATCTGTTTTTATTTTTTTTAACTTATCCCTTTTTTGTAAATGCATATCATGAACACTTAAAATTGAAATGATCAAATTTTTCCTGAAATGATGATTCCTGTTGCCTTTGGAAGTAAAATAAAATCAAGTCCATTAATTCTTGCACTTGCATATTTTAGGATGAAATAAGCAAAATTTTTGAAACATGTTTTTCAATATACTGATATAATTCCTGCCCTCAAGGAGCTTGTACCCTAAGAACAACAACAATAAAAGATGCACATTTTAAAACTGCTGCCAGAGTTCAGTTAAAATCCAGCACCTGAAAAGAGAGCATTTAAAAGTGCTATAGATGGTAGCAGAAGACTTGGGTTTAAAATCCTAGCTTTCACTTGCTACAAATGTAATCTGATCAAGGCTGTTTCTTTAAGTGTTAAATAAAGGGATTGAATTAGATGACATCTAACGTCCTTTGCAACTCTAAATCTATGATGGCATATTTTGGTAAAGACAGTCATTTCTCAAGACTAGTACAAAGCCCTTCAGTGGGGAATAAAAAGTTCTTTCAGGAAAAGCCTAATAATTCTGCTTGCCAAGAACAGCTAACTAGTTTCTACCTGAATATGCATATCTCAAACAATAGAACATGAAGATATTATGCAGAGAACAATATGCCTCTAACCATTGTTTGTTCCAGTTCATTAGAAGCATCACATTAGCACAAGGCACCATTTGGGTTGAGTGTATGTGAACTGCATGAATACATTTTTTCTTTCTTGCCTATTGTAAATGTCTTTTTCATGAACTATCAAATCTACAAACAGATTACACAGGTGTAATATTTACGTTTTGATGATCTAGAACTTTTATTTTTTTCTCCTCTTCAAGTATGTATTTTCCTTCTTTCTTAATATATTAGTTTTATCCTCATAAATGGAATATATAAAAAGTGAAGCATTTTTTAAAAAGTAAAGCTATAGGGGAGAGATAGATTATGCTTTCACTTCCCACCACCAAAAGAATCTAGGGTAAGGTGCCTTTTTATGTATTTTGTGACAGGTTATCTCTGGATAAGAAAGGAAGGATGAAAACAAACATTCAATTGATGCTTCCTGTGTGGCAGGCTAAGTGCTTTCCAAATATTATCTTATTTAATCCATTATGAAATAACTTTTCCAAGATCATATAGTAAGTTCATAAATGAATTGATAATAGAATTCTGATCTTCTGACTTCCCTTAAATCCTTCAGGGAATATTATCCTTCAGTTTACTAAGTAGACAACACTATGTCCTTAACTTGATTATTCAGTTAGGCAGGTACACTGGGTAAAACTCTGGGTCTAGAGTTAATGTGAATTCAAATTCAATTTTAATACTAATTAGCCATGTAATTCAGGGCAAATAACTTAATCTATGTTTGCCTCAGTTTCTTCAAATGTAAAATGAGGACCATACTAGCATATACCTTCCAAAGTAGTTATGAGGATTAAATGAGATAATATTTGTATATTCCATATTCAACAAAAAAATTGAAAAACTTTTTAAATATATCTGGCAGAAATTAAGTTTGGACCGGTATTTTTTTGCTGAGGCAATTGGGGTTAAGTGACTTGACCAGGATTACCCAGCTAGGAAGTGTTAAGTTTCTGAGGCCAAAAGTGAACTCAAATCCTCCTGACTTCAGGCCTAGGCGGTCCTCTATCCACTGCACCATCTAGCTGCCCACTTGACTAACATTTTTTAAAACCACAATAAAAGCCAGATTAATACATCACCTAAACATAAAGTAGCATGATATAAAAGTATATATTGCATCATATCATATTACAAAGGTTTTATATAAAATAAGATGAGAAAAAAAGAAGATAGGTTTTATACTTATATCTGGAGAATTCTTAAGTAAACAAGGGATAGAAGTCACCAAAAAGTGCTCAATTTTAGTTTTGTAATATTGAAAAAAAAATTTTCAAAAACACTGGAATTAATAGAATTAATAGAAAAGTAGTTTATTAGGAAAATATTTTCAGTAAATTTCTTTTATTTTTAAAAAACTTCTATAAGATACATAGAAAATTCATACAAATATATAACAAGAGCTATTTCCCAATAGAAAAGTAGTCAAAATTTATGTCTTCAAATGAAAAAATTCAAGTTACTCATAACCATTTGAAAGAATTTTTCAAATTCAGATGATCATTCCTGGCCATCTCCAAGTCTTTACTTTCTAGTTATAGCTCATCTTCTTCTATTAAAACATAAATGCCTGTAGAGTAAGAACTATATTAATTGTTTCTTTTTATAACCCTGGCCCTTAGAAAGCACTTAAAATAAATGCCTTTTACATACTTATTCATCCAAATCAATATTAATAAGGGTAATTCATATTCAAACAACTCTGAGATTCTCACTCACACTTTTTAGAGTAGCTATCAAAAGGTAGAAAAGGATAGTCATTGGAGACAGTTTAATTGTACATATCCTTTGATACAGCAATACCTTTACTTGGTATATATGTCCAAGGAGTTAAAAAAGAAAAAGTTTAACAACACTTTTTATTGTAACAAAGAAAAGGAAGTCAATGTGGAATGTCACCAGACAATGAGGAATAATTGAACTAATTTTAGTGGTAAGGATCTAAAGGAATATTGCATAATAAAATTATGAATTTGAAAAACTCAAAAAAAATTAAATGCATAAATTAAATGATTGTTGAATGAAATCAGCATAATGAGAAGAATAATTTACAATAATAATCATATATCACAATCATATAAAAACAACTTGGAAAAATTTCAGAATTCTCATCAATGAAGTGACTAACCATGATTTCAGAAGGTTGATTATGAAGTATGCTTCTCTACTTTTGGACTAATAATGAAGAATGAGACATTTTGAAGATGTGATCAATATTTTGATTTGTTTTAGTTTACTATACTTGTCTATTTTGGAGGTGGCAAGGGGGAAGATAAGTTAATGAGTTCTAAAAGTAATATAAAAATGAAAGAAAAGAATATCAATAAAACATTTTACATTTAAAAATAAACAGAAAACCAAAAATAAATACAAAAGATAGAAATAAGCAGGATAAATTTGTTTATATTTTGTTAAATTTAATGTACTTTTAAAGTTGGAGGTTGAACCAATGATTTAAAAGCCCCTGTCAATCTAATATGCTATGATTCTAGGTTAGTTTTCTTAAACTTATGTCTACTCAGTGACAAGTCACAGGCTACAAGCTTCTTTCTACTCTGGTCCCAGGTCAAAAGAATGTGGGACATGAATTAATTAGATAAAGAAAAAAAATTAATACTCTTTAAGAGAGACTCAGCGACCTATAGGCCATTATTCTATCCACTAACTTGGGTAAAGGACTGAAGAGATCCCCATCTCTAAACCAAAGGAAATCTAATAATCCTTCATGACTAAGGGACTTTTCATTACCATGGGGACAGAATTTTTCAGGAAAATCTGGATTATATCTAAGTAAAAGGTGCTATTTTACCAAGATTACTTTATAAATTACATTACACATTTTTATTCATATAATGGTTCTTAGGGTCACATTCTTCCTTGGCGGCCAATGGATAAAGTGTTTTCTTATATTATTCTTCATGATATGCAAATGTCCCTGCTATTATTTTTGTCATAAATTAATTTATATTCAATAATAAGAAATAGACATCTTATTAAATGCATTGTGGTTTCATCAAAAATATTGTATCAGTCTTGCTAGTTCATTTTGGAAAGATAATTTATTTGCATATATTTATTTATCTATTTATTGCAATGGTAAGTGGGACAGGGAGTGACCTGTAAGATGATTGACTAAAGTGCTAAATTGGGAAGTTTTCCTAACATTTTTTTGTCCTCTGTTTTAAAATGGCAAAATTCAGCTACGGTTCTATGACCTTCATATGACTACAATCAACACTTGTGATCCCAGGTCCATCTGCCCCCCAGCAGGCAAAATAAAATGGGGCAGGGAGCAAAGAGCCTCTTGTCTTAGAAACTGGCTTTTAGGAAGTCTGAGAGTAGGTATCTTCATTGATTCTCTGAATCTCATGGACTTTGAAACCTCCTTATCCATATAGACTTGTGGTATTTGCTAGGTGCTTTTATCTCATCTGGATTATTGGTTCCTCAGATTTGAAAATCTTCTTGATCATATGTATTGTTTCCCTTTAGCAATAACCTTTTCTTCTATGTGTTTAAAATTAAACAATATAATGCAAAGAATAGAATCTGCTATGGGGATAAAGACTGGATCTACAATTTCATTGGCATAAAAATCAGCTAGATAAGAAAACTATACAAGTAGGTCAGTATGAATTCTGTGAGTCACCTACAGGAGAGGTATCAAATATGAGAAATGGGACTTATGGCCTCTAGCACTACTGCTTGTACCAGATAAAATAGAATTAAGAAATATTCAAATACAATTTGTAGTATTATTATGATATTTATGTCTGATTCTTTATGATCCTATTTGGAGCTGTCCTAGAAAATATATTGGAGGAATTTGCCATTTCCTTCTCCAGTTCTTTTTATATGAAGAAATAGGCAAATAGGGTTAAGTGACTTGTCCAGGGTCACACAGCTAATACAGGCCTAAAATCAGATTTAAAGTCAGGTTTTCCTGCCTCCAGGCCTGCATTCTGTACCCTGTACTATCTAGCCGCCCCAAAATCACAATAAAACATAGAAAATATATGGTGTTCTAAGTCAATATATAGTTCACAAGGATGCTTGTATAGAGTTTAGTACAATTCTCACCTATTTCTAGTTGAGTTTGACACCAATGGCCAAGAGCACTGAAAGAGTAAATGAATTTAGGATCACACAGCCAGTGTGTGTCATAGACCAGGCTTAAACATAGCTGCTCTTGGCACCATGGCTAGCTCCCTGTCCACTAAATACACTGCTTCTCAGCATCTGACATAAGATAAGAATGAAAAACATTGCCTAACTTTATTTTTATTTTTTATGCAATCTTTTTGTTGGTATCATGTGGTGATTCTAAATTCAACACAGTAGATTTTAGAGATGAGGACTGTATTTGTTTAGTTCAAGAACTTGAAAATATAAATTCCAAGTGCCTGTGTTTAAGAGGAGTGGCCAAGAACACCCAGCTTCAGATTATACCTCTGACACATACTGGTCTAGATGTTGGGCAAGTGGATTAACCATTTATTTAACTCTGTAAAACTATATTGTGGAATCATGTGTATCTGCATTAGTAGAGAGAATTTTCCTTTTCTGGAAGTTCCCTATGTCAGTGAACTCACATGTACAATCCCTATCCGTGTGTGTGTTAAGATATTGTCATTTTCTCATAAGCTTTGGGATGTGGACTCAATAGGTGACTTCCACATGGAGAAAAATAAAAGTTGAAAAGTTTTTAGAGTTTTGACAGTGAAATCACACTTAGAAAAGACTTTGAGGTAAGTGAAATGAATCAGAAGCATATGGATTACATTTCCCTGAGAGTGAGTGCCTTAGGGCTGAAAATGTTGGGCTAAATACATTTTAGGTTTTTCCCAATACAGAATTGAAAAAATACTGTCGCCTGAAGCATTTTTCCAAGCCCAACTTGTACTCAGATTCAGCTCCCTCAGCTTCTTGCCCCCCTTTCCATTTGGAAATGTAAATGAGTCTCCTGCTTCAGTTAAAGGGGGGAAAATGCTTCTGTTACAGAGTTAGCCTCACTTGTAAGCAGAGTTGGTGGTAGAAAGGCTGTTTGCTGCAGCTCAAGGGTCATTTGGAATGACCTCCACCAAATATTTTCTCTACAATCCTGCTGGTATTTCTGTAGTAGTGTCTGGGGTACCTGCCAAATGAGGTCAGTTCTGAGTGGACTCCTCAGCCACAGAAGTCTTAGGTCTCATTTGTCCCAATGGAACCTATATATCATCATGGGAAATTTAGCCCATTGTTTCTTCTGCCTTCTTCTACCTCTGCATAAACACTGCCCTATTTTTTAAAAATTGTTCTCATAAATTCTTAAGATAATTGCCAGTGGGGAAAAGAAAGGCTGAGGGAAAAAAGAAAGTTGTCAATGTCAAAGGAGAGGCAACTGTCAAAAGAAAAAACAAAAAAAAAATCACTGTAAAAGAAACAGCCATGTTTAACTGCTGGGGACTTTGCTTTTATGAGTAAAGAAGAAATCCATTTTTTAAAGTGAGAAACTGTTAGAAAGACATTGTAGGATCCTTATCTGTGGGATCCTGTAGCAGAGGGAAATGAAAAAAGACAAAGGCAAAATCAGAGAAAGTTGATAACATAGAAAGCAGAGGTGACTTCTTTAAGGTCATCCAGGTACTAAAGGAAGTAGAGACCCCATGTTGAAACTAGGTCCTCTGACATGAAATCTACTAGCCCTCAATATGTCATCCCCACTCCAGGTTTAAATCCTATAATATTCTCATATATGTTCCCTACAGGTTTTCCATATATGAGGTATACTTTTGTTTCTAGTTCAAAGGACCAAGCTGAATCAATTTACACAATGCATGATGATGAAGATGATGATGATGATGATGATGATGATGATGATGATTAACCCATGAGTCAAGAAAAAGATAATAATATAAAAATGTTTATTTCAAAGCAAAGTTAAAATATCTGCTTATAATTATTTATATTCAAAATAAATTTGCATATATAGGAAAAATTATGTAAGTAATAGGAAAATCATAAAAAAATTGTATCAATTGCATGTTTGGTTCTTCTAGTGTTAATTTCTCAGGGATAACATACTAAATCCAGTTGACCATCTTGTTCTCAATACCTGACAGGCCCATCTTTTCTAGTCTTAGTTGTCCTTCATGGTATATTTTAGGGTCATTTTTTATACTTAAATCATTGCTAGGACTGTATGAGAGTTTGCTTAAACCCATTATTTCCATCCAATTATATTCATGACATTTTTTTCAATTCAATGCAGGAAACTTTTTTTAAAATAATTATGTGTAAGATGTTGTTCCAGGGGCTGCTTATAACTTCTCATTGGCTACCCCTCCATATCTGGAATAGCCTTCCTTCTCATCCTCTACCTTCTACAAGAGACTTTTCTAGATTTCCTTTAATCCTTGTATATACTCTTTTAATGATCTCACGTATCCTGTCTGTATTATCTTGTTTGTATTTTGCCTCCCTCATTAGTCTATGCACTCCTTAACAATGGATACAATTTTTTTTCCTTTCTTTGTATCCTCAGGATTTGGCACAGTGCCTAGAACATAGTAGGTCCTTAATATATATTTATTGATTGATAGACTGATTTATTTCTTCAGCATGAAAAATTCCCTCCATGT
Organism: Sminthopsis crassicaudata; assembly: GCF_048593235.1. Lineage (NCBI taxonomy): Eukaryota > Metazoa > Chordata > Mammalia > Dasyuromorphia > Dasyuridae > Sminthopsis > Sminthopsis crassicaudata. Next base: position 545,210,793 of record NC_133618.1, read on the forward strand.
TTACAGATTATAACTGTTCTAGGGAAGAAGTAAATTCTAAGGAGTTGCCCAGATCCATACCGATTAGTAGTTTATGTGGAATTACACAACTAGTAAACATAGGGCAGTGAGAAAAGGCTCTGAAGTCAAATAATCTGGGTTCAAATTCCACCCTCAAAACTTATAAGCTGTGTGACCACAGGCAAATCATTCATCTCTCTGTGCCTCAGTTCTCTTATCTGTAAAAGGAGAGAGTTGGACTAGATGATTTTTGATCACTTCTATCTCTAAATCTATGATACAAAATATCATAGCAGGAATCTTTAGTCAAGTTCTTCCTCACTTCAAGCTTGGATGCCTCTATAGGTATTACAGAGTTACAGTGTTATTGTCTCAGTTTGTTCTTACAAAGCCAGCAATTCAGTACTGTAGAAATATAATATATGCACAGATAAGTGCAGGATATTTTGAGAAGAAACACAATAATAACTGCTGTAGGGATTAGAGAGGACTATTTAGAACAGAAGGCACCCAAACAAATGGTCAAAGGGAGATAAGAATGCCAAAAGGCAGAGTACAGAAGGAGTGCTATTTTGGTGGAAAGGGTGATTCAAGATCAATAGAACCATGGTTAGGGGATGATGGAACAAAAATGATAGACATCTAGGAGAAGGCATTTAGTGCTTCAACTCATATTCTACTTCTCTTTGCCTTACTGGGAAAGAGGAGCTTTAAAATGGAAAATACAGAACAAAAAAATGGCTAATAGGAACTTGGTACTCAAAATATAGAATAAGGGAGCATCTAGTTATCCTTGATTTTTTTAGATTACCAGGCTCAGATGTACCACATCCTAAGAGGCAACAAGAACTGGTGGGTATGATTGTTGGATCTTTGAAAAAGATTATGGAAAAACAAGACAATTTAGAAGGCAAATGTCTCAGTTCTTTTAAGGAAATGGTGGGAGAGATTGGAATCTATAAACCATAGGCCAGTAAGCCTCATATCAATTCCTGCCTAAATTATAAAACCTCTTGTTTAATGGGTGATTTTATTTATTTAGAAATATTTAGAAAAGGAAGTGACAATCACAAAGCCAAAATAGCTTTTTCATGTGAACAGAATGCACCAGGCTCACCCAATTTCCTTTTTGACAAAATCACAAAGATCCAAAGTCGACCTTAAAAGGTCATGTAGTCCAACCCTTACATTTTATTGATGAGCAAATCAAATCGTAGAAAAGTCAGATTACTTTCCAAAGATTACACAAATTCAGTGGTAATACTCAGATTCAAATTCAATTCATCTGACTTCAAATCCAGCACTCACAAATAGCACCTCACATGTTATACTCCAAGGAATTTACAGACCATTGGGTTGGAACCACTGATCTTGCCCGTCATATGACCTTCGGCAAGTTAGAACCATCTGGATCTTAGTTTCTCCATCTCAAAAATGAAAAGGTTGGATTAAATGACCTCTGAAGTCCTTTCTATCTTTAAATTTAGGAACCTATTTTTTCATCTTCTGTTTTAAAATGGCATAAGTACTTTGGCAAATGTCTTGGTAAGATTCAGATTTTTATATGGCTATGGTGTTCTTCTCATCTATCAGTGTAGTCTGGTCAACAAAAGAAATGAAGATAATCTAGCAGGAATGGTTTGTGACAAAGTTGTTACTCTAATGAACATCAGGTGAATATTTTATTGATGCTTTTATAATTGTTACTTCTCAATAGCATTCTTTCCCTCCAATGTTATTTTATAATAAAAAATAAAACAAAACAAATACTATAAATATAATTAACATAATAGCTAACATTTATATAAGCTTCACAAGTATTATTTTATTTGAGCCTTACACCAACACTGGGAGATAGTTCTTATTATCACTATTTTACAAGTAAGGAAACAGAAGCTATATAACTATTAGGGTCATAGTAAATGCCTGAGATTTGAACTTGAGATTACTTGAGTTCACAATCAATGCTCTCTCCACTATATTATCTACCTACCCAATAACCATAGCATACCACCTCTGTCTAATCGATTGAAAGTGTTTCATCAGGTTTTTGAATCAAGAGTAGATATTGTATATAGTATAAAATAGGATCTCTTTTCATGTTGTTGTCATTTATCTTATAATAGTTCAACATAATACAAATATTTAGGTTTTTTCCATTCATAGGTTTTCCTAGGTTTTTCTGAATCCATATATTTGTCATTTCCTATGATGCAAAAACATTCCCTTATGAATCTATAACATAATTTCATTGACTATGACTTAATACATGGGAACCCACTTTTGCTTCAACAAATATTGCTAGTAATACTTGGGAATGTCATTTACTTCCTTGAAATATCTGACTAGGAGCAAGATCATTGTATCAAAAAGTATGGATATTTTAGTAACCTTTATTTAATTATTCCAAATTGATTTCTAATGCAATTAGACTAATTCTAGACTAGTATGGTAGTCTTTCAACATTGGTTATTTCAGCCTTTTATTATCTTAAACAATGTGGTATGTATGAGATGAAACTTCAGAGCTATTTAGTCTCTTCTCTTTTAGTCATTTGAAATATTTTTCCATGTGATCCTTCATATTTTGCATTTGTTTCTTTAAAAGCTGTTTGTTTTATTTTTCCTTTGAAGATTGTTTTTATCTTAACTATTTGGGTTGATTCCTTAAATACCTTGTATTTACAACAAATCAGAGATATTTAGTTCCTCCTTTCCCAATTTGATGGCTCTTCTTATTATAAACACAATGACCTTGCTAATGGCACAATGTTGTACCTGCAATCAGAAAAACATATATTCAAATCCTTCTTTATACTTTAGCTCTGTGATCTCAGTTCCCTCATTTATAAAATATATAATATCACAAGTAATATACACTTTATAAAGGCAATTGTGACACTCAAATGTGATGATTATAAAGGTCTTTGAAATTTTAAAATCCTATGCTTGCTACCATTATTATGGTTTATATTTTTAAAAATATGTTTTTTTTAATTCATACAATCAAAAGGTTTATGTTCTTTAATTTTTTTGTTATAAATTATCCTTCAACCATAAATCTACAAGATCTTCCTTCTATTATTCTCTTTTTTAAAAATGATGTGATGTTTTATATTTGTCACTTATTATGATATTGTTCTATAATTGATTGTCTAAAACTATTTCTAGTTTTCCTTGTATTTCTTGTTGGATAGGGAGTTTTTATAACAGTACTTAGAGCTCTTGAATTTATTAAACATTGAGATGCCATGGTGGGTTTATTTATCTAGTGTGTTCTATCAATTTACTGTTCTATTTTTTAATCAGTATCAAATAATGCTGATACTTACTTATTTGTAATATAGCTTGGGGTATACATTCTTTTATCTCTTCAACTTTCATTATTTCTTTTGAAATTCATAATATTTTGCCTTGAAATGAATTTTATTATTTTTCTAATTGTCTAAAGCAAGCCCCTGATAATTTCACTGGTATGACACTAAATATACATTGGTATAGCACTAAATAATTTAAATTGTATTGCTATTTGTATAATATTAATGAAACCCAGTCATGAGAAATAGATATCTGTACAATTACTAAAGGTTCCATTTATTTCTGTAAAAGAATGTGTTGATAATTGTATAAGTACTAAGTTTATCTTAGTAGATCAACGCCTATGTTTAATTAACTTAAAAGGAATTTCCTTTTATAGCTCTTTCATCTGAGTTTTGTTAGTCATGTACAGGAGGTTTGATTATTTTTAAATTAATTTTGTATCCTAATACTTTACTGTAATAATTATATCAATTCTTTATTTCTCTTGTTTCTTTTAATTTTTTTTCCTTTTTTTGTCCTATACTCAAAATTTCATTGTAGAGTCTTCTTTATCAGGAAATATGTTCTATTAATCAATAACTGCAACTCTTCAGCAACTGAATTTTAGAGTTGTCTAGGAAAATTAAAGATTAAATATCCCACCCAGAGTAGCATGTTCAATATGTGTTGGAGCTGTTACTTCAATTGAAGTACTGAATTTGAGGTCCACTACATTTTGGGTATGCTGTCATATTGAGAATACTCTCTTTTCCCTCACCTTTTTTTTAGGATTCAATTCAAATCCCATCTTATTCAGGAGACTTTTTCCAACCCTATTTCTAACTATTAGTAGTATCCTTCCATGAGATTATCTTCTATTTACTTTTTATATTTTGTATAAACTTAGTTTTGTGATTTGTTGTATATACCACATTAAAATGTGAACTCCCTAAGGATTGGGATTGTTTTTGCTTATTTTATATCTCCAGAAATCAGGTTGATACTTGGAAAAATAATTTTAATAAATGCTTGCTATATAACTGACTTTTTGTTATCTAATAATATAACCATATTTTATTAATATTATTTATGGCACTGTAGCTTTTCAAATGTAGAACTATACTTGAACTCCTACTATGAATCCTATCTTCCCTTTCTGACCTTCCATTTTGGTTTATTAATTCTTTATGTCCTAATGGTAGTACTGTAAAAATGCCATTCAATGATGAAAAAATAGATTGCTTAATGTTCCTATTCAAAAATTACTAAAAAATCCCTTTTGGTATATTGCCTTATATTATTGCTAATATTTTATTTAACATTTATTAATGATATTGACCTGTTTTTTTTTTCCTTTTTTGATCTCTTCTTGATTTGAGGAACAGATCCACTTGGTAAGGTTCCTTTAACTATTTATATACCATAGGAATGATTTGTTCTTTAAATGTTTGATAAAATTTACTTGTAAACTCAGCTATATTCATGTTTTATTTGCCTTTAGAAGCTCATTTATATGTGATTTGCTTAAATTCTCTTTTTGATTGTATTATGCAGATTATTTACTTCATTAATCTGAGTATTTCTCATATTTATAAATATGCATCCATTAATTTTAAGCTTTTTTGTTGACATAGAATTGGATGTAATAGTTTCTGAATATTTTGTTTTCTGTCCATTGGCTATAAACTTTTTTTTTTTTTTTTTGCATTGTGGTCCCTTTGACCTCTTCTACCCTTGATTAAATGATAGTTTTCTATTAAATTGGTCTTTTCAAAAAATCAATTCAATTTGTTCATTAGTTTAATATTTTTCTTTTTTTTTTGATTTTATCTTTTTTTAACTTTCAAGATTTTTATTTAAATACTTGTTTTGAAATTATTGATTTGTTTATTTTTTAACCATTCAATTTCTTGGTATTCGTTTCTCTTTTATTAACTTAGTGTTCAGATCTAATACTTAATTTGCAACAAGAAAATGGAATTTACACACATATATTGTATCTAGGTTATATTGTAACATATGTAAAATGTATGGGATTGCCTGTCATCTAGAGGAGGGAATAGAGAGAGGGAGGGGATAATTTGGAAAAATGAATACAAGGGATAATGTTATTAAAAAATTACTCATGCATATATACTGTCAAAAATTTATAAATAAAATTTAAAAAATTAGTGTTCAGAGATATAATTTTGTGTAGGTTGCCATATCTGAATTCCACAATTTTGATATATTATTTCATTTTGAAAATTTTCTTTGTTATAAAATAATTTTTTTCTGATTTGTTCTTTGAACTACTCATTCTTTGATTTCATATGAGTTAGTATTCATTTAAATGGAGTCCTTTGTTCATATTTTCCTCATATGTATGTGTGTATGCATGTGTGTGTGTGTGTGTGTGTGTGTGCTGTATATATGTGTGATCATGTTTGTAATTTATTTCTGGCTTATCTTTATTTTAGATTGTTGAATTCTGAAATATGAATATTGAAGTCTCCAAAATACTTGTCTTATTTTTCTAAGTTTGCTAGTAATTGTGTTAGCATTTTCTTTAAGTAATTAGATACTATGCTATTTTTTTTGCATATATATGTATATATATATTTGAAATTGCTATTTATTTATTTGATCATGGTAGTTTCACTCTTTGATTCTCTTAACTACTTTTATTGTTTCTTGCCTAAAACTATGATTGCCACTCCTTCTTTGTAGGACTTATCTAAAATATATAAAATTCTATTTTTTAAATATAATTTTTTTAATTCTTTAGGAAGTTTGAACTGATTGGATGAAGTTTTCTCAAATTTACAAGACTAGGCCTAAGTCACATTAGCCCTATACTCAGTTGAGCATTGGGTTTCAGGAAGTCACATGATCCTTATTCCCAGATCTTGAATCCTGGGATGCAGGAAGTTAGTGAAGTTACAGTAGGAAGTGATGTGACTCACAGGAAGCAGATAACAATGGTGACCATTGGTCAAGGATGGTTATGTCCTCTTAGATTATCCAATGAAAAGGCTCTGGTCTTTTGCTTTTAAACCCTGGACAAGCTAGAAGCTGCCCAGGTTCACTAGCATGTAGTGTAGTTGGGTTGGCTCCCAGGTATGTCTGGACCTCTACTTGCAAGGATTAAATAAATGTTTTCTCTTTGTACCTGAAGATGTTTCTGATTAGCTGATTTGGGAAAGTGGATCTAGCACCCTTCCCACACAATAATATTTCAAAATTTGATGAGTTTTGCTTTCTGATACATTCTGCCATCTGTTGCTACTTCATTGTCATGTTCATCTCATTCTGATTTACAAATAATGTTCCACATTTTTCCTGCCATAAACCTCTATTTTGATATCTTTTGACCTCCATTCTTTTTTTTTTTTGCAAGAAAAAATAATTAAAGGACTATTAAGTATCAAAAACTACATTGTTTGAAGCAATCTAATACTCCTTTTTTTTCTTCATTGTCTTCCTACCCAAATTTAAGTTATGCATCTTATGTTTTTAAAAATGTTTCCCTTTTTGTAATCAGCCCTTTATTCTTTTTCATTTTCTTGAGGCAATTCCCTCCTTAGTTCTTCCATTTAACTTATCTTCACCTGTGACTCTTCCATTCAATCCAATTTGACTCAATATATGAGAGGCATTGGGAATACAAAGAAAATATTTTTAGAAAAACAACTAAATTTTCTCTCCTCTTTCCCATTATTTTCTAGGATATTTCTTTTATTCCTTTTTGGCTTTGTTTTTTGTTTCTTGAACACCTAAAACCATAGTTTCCCTCATTTTATTTCATTGCTGTCCTTTAGAGATCATAGGATCATTAAAGTCAGAAGGGACCTTAGAGTCCAGTGGTGTCAAACTTACATAGAAATGAAGGCTACTAAACCATACATGTAAAACCTTGTGGGTTGCATATTGACTTAGTTTTAAAATGTAGCATTATTATGTTTCATATTTTTATTTGTTTCTTATTTCCCAATTTTATTTTAATTTGGCTTGAGTTAAATTGAAATGTGTTTTATATTTTTGACCTAATTCAATTGTTTCCTTTCACAGAGGAAAAAATTTGAGGCTGAGAGAAATTAAGAGTTCACACAGCCAAAAAATGAAAAAAATCAGAATTTGAACCCATACATGAACAGAATTAACAATACAAATAGAAGAGTTTGTCTCAGGAAGGAGAAGGGCAACCTCTCCCTCAAAAATGAATGCCTCATTGTCTATGAACTTGTGTGGACAAAGATATTAAGGCCTGGATCTTTTTTTTTTTCTTCAGATTCCTACATGTTCTCATCATTAAGATGAGACTATTATGGAATAGTAAATATCTTTTATATTTATAATATTAGCACAATATCATAATTTATTCATTTCAAGATATACAAATTTGTTTATCTTAAGTTTATTGTTCTGTTGTTTTTTTTTTTTCTTTCAAAGATTTCCCATTTTTGCTTTGTTCAACAGAAATGTTTAGAAATCATAAATTATCTTCAAAATTCAAAATTTGTCCTGAAGAATAATGCTCAAGGGTGTTCTTTTTAAGGATTTTTAAAAAGATATTCTTGGATGCAAGCCTTTTTCTTTTTTTCTTTTCTTTTTTCCATCACATTCTAATATTTTCTTTCCTTCCTTATAGATGATATATAATTCTTATAATTTTGACTGGGGCTGTTTGAGAACCTTTCTACCTAGATTCTTTAAATATTTTTTATTTGATATCTCTGAATCTTGGTGGTTACACTATATTAGTGTGTTTTAAATGGTTTGCTCATTACCTATGAATTATATTTATTGAAATTTTGCCATATGATTCTAAAATTGTTGAACAATGCTTATTTTATGATTTATTGAAATGTGATATTTAACCTTTATTTTTTCTTTATTGTTTTCTTCTGGAAGCCTAGTTCCCTCTATGACTTCTTTCCCAGGTCAATTGTTATTTATTTTATATAGTGCATATGTTCCTGTTTTGTAGTTTTTTATCACTCTAATATTTCTACTAATATCTTTAAATGTTTGAATTCCATTTGCTACAATTGTTTTTGGAGTAGTGATGGTATTTATACTTGCTGAATTCTCCAAGTTTTTATTTTATGCTTGTTTCCCATTCTTCATTTCTTCCTTCATTTTTTTTTTCAAGTCTCCCAATACCCTTGTGACTCACTCTCTGTTCTGGGGTTCAAATTTAGTTACTGTTGAATTATTCTCTATTTCTAAAATTTCATCCTGTGTTCTTTTTGTCTCATACTGTTTTTTCAACCATGATAATTGATAGTTATGGTTATGAGAGATAAGAACTGTACCTAGGTTTTCTTTTCTTTTTTTTTTAATTATTTTTTATTAATTTTATAATTATAAATTTTTTGACAGTACATATGCATGAGTAATTTTTTATAATATTATCCCTTGTATTCATTTTTCCAAATTTTCCCCTCCCTCCCTCCACTCCCTCCCCCAGATGACAGGCAATCCCATACATATTAAATGTGTTACAGTATATGTGTGTAAATCCAATTTTTTTGTTGCGCGTTAAGAATTGGATTCCGAAGGTATAAGTAACCTGGATAGAAAGACAGTAGTGCTAACAGTTTACATTCAATTCCCAATGTTCCTTTTCTGGGTGTAGTTGTTTCTGTCCATCATTGATCAACTGGAAGTGAGTTGGATCTTCTTTATGTTAAAGATATCCACTTCCATCAGAATATATCAGAATATGTTGTTGAAGTGTATATGTACCTGGGGTTTCAATGGCATAAAGAACTCTAAGTTCAGAAAACTCTTTATTTCAATGTAGGTCAGCCCCTTCTTTGGAACTGGTAGTCACAGAGATTTTCTGGGGCACTGAGAGCCTAAGTAACTTGCCCTAGGCCAAATAATTAATATATGTCAAAGGGAGTAGGACACAGACTCAAGTCTTATCTTTGAGACCAGCTTTCTCATTATTTGCTGCTCTGCTCTTAAGATCAAGGAAAGGTCAAGGCAAATTTTTATCAGACATTTAAACATTAAGAGATGACTTTCATCTCATGGGGTCAGGAAAAACTACATGGAACAAGTGACATTTCATTTAGAACTTGAAAGAAGGGAACCATATTAATAGCTAGAGATAAGGAAGGACTTACTATATCTGTTCTAGACATGAAGGATAGTGTGTACAAAGGCATAGATAGAAGAGAAAGCAAGATGAAAATAGGAGGAGAGTTGATCACATTTTTGACACACAGATTATGTGGAGAAGAATAATATGAAATAGGGTGAAAAGATAAGTTGAAAAGTATGGAGAAATTTGAATATTAGAATGATATCTCTTGTACATGGTGTAAATTTCTTGAACAAGGTGTGAATCCTCCATGTCCTGATGCCTCATTGTCCTACTGACCTGGACTTTTCACTGATTCAAGTTCACAGTTTTCCAATTACAGCAGGAGTAAGAATAGCCAATCTGACACCTCAGGAATGAAAGTTCATATATATTGAAGTGTATAGACACAGACACTGGACTAAAACAGGAAGATATGTTGGGCAATGTTTTAAAGAATTTTTCAAAGGTCCTAATATTCCATACTCATAATATATATATATATATATATATATATATATATATATATATATATATATATATACTATTATTGAAGAGACATTTTCTAGATTTTGTGTTTATAAGAAGTATTTGCATGGCTTTTACAAGAAACCACCTAGAAACCAGTGCAAAATAGTCATAAAGGAGGAGAGATGAAGACTCTCAGATAGATATAGACAAAAGAGTTTAGAAAACACAACTAGAGAAGACCAGTAAGACAGCCAGCTTCTATTGGAACTAGATAGATACCTTTAGACTGTTCCAGGGTTTAGCTGATTTCCTTCTCAAGCTGATAACTCTGGGATCTTGGCAACAAGTTCCCAATAGATCACTGGATCAGGTGAACCTCACATAATAAACTGAAAGTTTCCACCAATCTATTATAGAGAGAGCATTTAAGAAGGACTTGTAAGCACATGGATTTTCAGGGAAATTTATAGCCTACTACAAGCATGTAAATCTATCAAAAACAACTTTTATAATTTGAAATATAATTCTTAACAATGGCCCTGAAGAGACAGACACACAAGCATTCATGCAAATAAGATGAAATTAGATTACAAATCAGTAACTTTCCTAAGGCTCCATTATGATAGCTTATTTGACTCAAGGTCATACAAGCTGACAACTCCAAACTAAGCAGAGAGAAACAGAGTTGTAGCCTTTAGCAGGGAGCCAAAGAAAAAATGGCAAAAGCTGAATCTAACCCATCAAAAAAATTAGAGGGGTGCAAACAAGGGAAAAGAATTAATGGGGGAGACAGGTGAGCACACTACCAGGGCTATTGCTCTTATCAATCTGAAAGCAGTGAGAGTAACTTTAAATAGGGGCAAATCTTTTCAATACTGCCACTCTAATGGAAAACCACTCAGGTCTTCTGTAGTCTACTCCTCAACTTCCCCTAAGGGTTTGAGGAAAAATGATACCAGCATTTGAAATCCTGACAGATCAGTTTTGAAGCTTCAATCCTGTTAACAACAGAAGACTGACCTCCTCAATATTGTTACATGCTCTATTATTATTCCTTTCTAAAAACCAATTATTTCTAGTTGGTGCTATATGTGTGTGGCATATGTATATATATATATATATATATATATATATATATATATATTGATAGGGGGAAGTAGTAAAAGTCAAAAAATGTAAATAATGCTACTGATCTATAAGCAGTAAAGCAAATGCTTGGTATGATGTTCTTATAGTGAGGATGTCTGTATTGAATCATCCATACTTCCTCCTCCAGTCCATTTTATGACCAAAAACTTATATTAGATGGACAGCTGATTGAGCTTAGTACTACTCAGAAGAACAAACTTAGTCAGTATGGACTTTGAACTCACAAACCTTGCTTCATTCAGATCACATTATTTAGAGTTGAAAAGTACCCTAAAGAATATCTTACTTATCACCATCCTATCATTTTATAGATAAGGAACCTGAGGCCAAAGAGTTGAAATGACTTTTTCCTATTCAAGGTCACATGGGTAGTAAGTGACAGAGACGGGTTCTCTGATTCTAAATCCAGAGTTCTTAACAATATGCTAGGATTGACTGGACTCAGACTAAAATTTAACAAAAGTAGACTGATACTTTATATTAGAGGAGGTAGACCATCAGTGAACCAAATCAAATGTATAACAAAATAAGAAAAAAATATACTACCTCATAATAATGCTAATTTGTATTGGTTTTTTTTTAATAAATTTGTATCAATGGGGATCATTTCCATTTTGGTTAGATACCTTCGCTTTACACCATGATAAAATTTAAAAGAAATCACTGTTCTCATCTGTATTTTTGCATTGATTGAACTAAATAAACCAGTTAGCAATAAATGTCTTATTAAGATCCTCCACTTAAAATTTGCTGGATAGAAGAACTCCTTCAGGGTCAGGAAGACTTGCCTTCAAATCCTACTTCAGATATATAATGATTCTGTTGCGTTGTGCAAATAACAAGTATCTACCAATGCTCCAAACAACTCACCAATATTACAATTACAAATAAGTTTAGAATATTAATCACAAGAGGGAATTTCCATGCAGGAAAATCCCCACACCAATTAAATCACAGGTCTGGACTTACCAACCCAACAACAGCAACAACAACAAAAACATTTTCTTAAGAAAAACAGCTTGGAATGAAAAATAAGGAGCTGTGAATAATGGTTGCTTTTAATTGCCTTTCAAATTTCAAATACTGGTTCCTTCACAATGCTTAACCAAACCTTCAGCACTCCTACAAGTATGTGACAAATTTCTACTTTCAATAAAAAAATTAAAAAATCAAACAAAATACCTCCTATAACTCCTCCAAATTTAAAAGGAAAGGAAATATTTCTTGGTTACTTTGATAAATGTCATTTCACTATAATTTCCTCAATTTTTTACTGCAGATCACAACATATTCATAACTTCTTACCTAGGTAGCTAGGTGATGCAGCAAATTGAATTCTGGATATGGAGACAAAAAGACCTAAATTCAAATTTAATCTCATTCACTTCTTAGCTATCTAGCTTTGGACAAATCACTTCATTTCTGCTGATTCAGTTACCTTATCTGGAAAATGGACATAATAATAATGCCTATCTTCCAGGCCTATTGCAAAGATAAAATGAAGTAATAGCTTGGAAAGTTCTTTGTAAACTTTAAATCATCCCATCAATCAATTAACATTTATGAAACACCCACTTGTGCCAGGCATTGTGCCAAATACATAAACCATTATATAAATGTTAGTTTTGTCATTATTTTTATGTATTATTATTATCCAACACAGTATTCATATCAAGCAGTGTGCAGATAGATTTAGCATCATCAAAGAATCCACGAGGTAATGAATTCTAGGCCATCTCCAATTGTCCTGATCTATATTTTGCCACTGGAGCCAGATAGCTTCTGAGAAGAAAATAAAGCTATTTGACTTTGCATAGCCCTCCTTCACGTAAATCCAACTCACTTGAGTTTCATGGCAATACTTCCCTGATGTCATAGTCCTTTTCAAGAATGAAGGATAAGTAATAACAACTAGGCCATAGTGATATAGAACCAATCAATCAACAAGTAATTACAAGGTGCCTATTATCCATCAGATACTGTGCCAGGCACTAAGGATATAAGTTTAAAAAAAAATCCTTGACCTCAAAGAGCTTACTTTTTTTTAAAAGGAAATCAGCATATTTACATTTAAGTATGAGTTAAATAATTTCAGGAGAGAGGCAATACAAATAGCTGGGGAGCTCAAGAAAAGTCTCATGTAGGAGGTGATGTTTAGAACTGAATTTTGAAAGTAATCAAGGGTTCTACATTCTGGAAGTGTTAACAGGAAGTGTATTCTGGACATAGGAGATAGTCCAGGCAAAGAATATGTGTGTAATTGACAGCAAGAGGGTGATAGGGACCTGACTAAAGAGTGAGTGTAAGGGCATCCTGTGTAACAACCTGGAAAGATAGGTTAGGGACAGGTTGAGAAAGGCTTTAAATACTAGAGGACTTTGTTTGTATCTCCAGAATGCCAGGGAGTTACTGGGTTAAGTAGTAATGGAACATGGTCAGGTCTATAACTGAGAAAATACCCTGTCCAGAAATATATCCGATACATTGAATATCCTACTAGGGCAAATCGTCACAAAAGAGGGCTCTTGAAACTCTTGAAGCATCTGCTGCATAAATCCTTGGTCAGTTTCAGACTTGTTGCTGCCGTATTTTGTTCCCAACCTATAGAGGTAACTGATGCTGGAAGTCGACAATAATATGTTAGTGTTATTTTCAGGTGTTGACGGAGATTTATGAATGGGGAGTGTGGGGAAGAATCATGATCATTTTCACTATCATAACTGCCTGGAGAAGATTCATAAAATCTCTGACACTTTCTTCATCTTTTATTGCCAGGCATCTGCTGTCAGGGGAAGGTCATCAGTTTCCCACCCAGCATTGAAGCAAAGTGATAAATGTCAGGGAGATCAGGCTGGGTGCAATCTTATGCCTTGTAAACAGTTTTCATTGATACATATATTACAGTCAGGCTGCCTCTTTAAGGTTCCATAAAAATGCTTGAAAAATGGAACTGTCACTGACAAACTTCTCCCCTATTGTGTAGAGTTAAGTATATGGACTTGTTTAGAAAAATAAAGATGTCTGAATAGCTGGAAATGCTGGGTCTTGTCTGGCTACAGAATGGCCTTAAGGGCAGGATGTTATATTAGAACAGACTGTGCATCTAGTCAAATCATACTTTCATATTTCCCCAGATGACTTTGGGTCCTTTCCTCTTTCTTTTTCTCTGTACCCCATTATTACACTAGATCCCCTTGTAAGAAACTTATCAAACCTCAGAAGCCATTGAAATATTGAATGTATTTTAAAAATAGTTTTCTAGGTTTCTTTTGTTTTTTTTTTTAATGGCAAATATACAAAAGGACCCCATTTTGCACTCCCAAAGACAATGTGGTCTGAGGAATGTGGAATTTGGATCATGATAAGAAGGAATTGTCCTAGGGATAGAGAAAGAGTTTTTTGCAAAATTAAACTATTAAGGGGGCAAGCAAACACAAGCATATCTTTTTTTTTTAATTTAAGCTTTTTATTTTTCAAAATATATGCGTGGACAAATCTGAATTAGCCCTTGCAAAAACCTGTGTTCCAACTTCATCCTCTTTCCCCATGCTTTCCCCTAGATGGCAAGGAGTCCAATGTATGTTAAATATGATAGAAATACATGTTAAATCCAATAGATGTATACATATTTATACAATTATCATGCTGGACAAGAAAAAAAAGAAGCAAAATAAAATGTAGGCAAACAACAACAAAAAGAGTGGAAATGCTATATTGTGAACCACACTCAGTTCCCACAGTCCTCTCTCTGGGTGTAGATGACTCTCTTCATCATTGAACAATTGGAACTGGTTTTAATCATCTCAATATTGAAAAGAACCATGTCCAGCAGAATTGATCATCATATAATCTTAAACACAGACGTACCTATTTTGTCAGAATGCAAAATCAGTTCACATAGCCTTAATACTTAGGCTCTTTTATGATATTACTAAATGAAGAATTAAAGGCAAATAAGAAAAAGAAACTCAAAAATGATCACTTTTAGAATTGGTCTTCCACATTTAATCAAATGGAACCTGAAGATCAAAGAATACTTCACACACTTGGCCACCTCCAGAAGTTAACCAGAACCTAATAGAAAGTTCCAAGAGTTGTTTCTATAAATGACATGGCCATTTTAATCCTTGTTTCTCACTGAAGATCCTGGGTTTTCACATGAGACTATTCAAATTCTTTTAATTTTTTAAGGTAAGGGGTAGGGAAAAAGTGAGTAGAGAAAAAGGGAAAAGGTGAGGAAAAGTGGCAGTGATGCTTTGAACCCTTAGAATTATAATTTTAAGTCAAAAGGAAAGTTAGACAATATCTAATATAATGTTTCTCATCTTCCAGATGAAACCGAAGCACACAGAGTTAAATGACCTAAAGTCATCTAGCAAAGTCATTAAAGTTCCATAATAAGGAGAGATGTTTGACTCCTAACTTAATATTGATTTATTTTGTACTAGGAAAACTACATATTGAACTTAATACCCTGATGCATCTCTCATATCCAGTTATTAGATCCCTCACTACCCCTCATTTGTATTACTACAACAGCCTCTTAATTGACTACCAATATGTAACATATAGAGTAACTTAGTACTACTCTATCACATCACATTTATATGTTAAAACTTTCAGCCATTCTTCAATTGATCGGGACCACTTTCCAGGTTGTTAGAGTTTGTTTCATTTGTATGTGAATTTTTTGCTACCCCAAAAAAGAACAACTATAAATACCTTCATTTCCCCCCATCATATTTTTCTAATTTGTTAATAATATAAGATTTTATATTTAGGTTTTGTTTCTATTTAGAACTTATTAAAGTACAAACCTTGAAATACTGATCTAAATCTAATTTCTTTCATATTGCTGTCTAATTTTCCCATAAATTTTTGTCAAGCAGTGAATTCTTTTTCCAGTAGTTAGGTCTTTGTGTTTATAAAATACTTAATGTACTAAATCCCTTTATTTCTGTGTGTTGTGTACCTACTCTTTCCCATGAGATGATTTTTATTTTTTTAAACTAGTAACAAATTGTTTTGAGAATTACTGATTTGTAGTATTGTTTGAAATCTGGCACTGCTACACTCTTATATTCTCACTTCTTTTAATTATTTCCTATGAAACTTTGCAACATTGACCACCACTATATAATATAGTTTTAGGTCTCATATTGCTAGGCTTTCCTTTGCAATGTTAACATAGTGAGTTAGTTCTAAGTTTTTTCTCCTTCCCTCCCCAAGACAGTAAGCAGTCTGTTATGCTTGTTTGTATAGTCATTTTAAACATACTTCCATATTTGTCATTTTATGAAAGAAAAATCAGAACAAAAGGTAAAAAAAATGAGAAAGAAAAAGCAAACAAATAAGGTATACTTGGAGAAGAGGAAAAGGAAGGTAAAATGGGGATAAATTTCATAATATGAAGAGTTACAAATGACTTATTACAATATAGGGAAAGAAGGGAGGAGGATGAGCATTGTTTGAATCTCACTGTCATTGGATTTCATCTAATTTTCCCAGATTTTTTGGTCAAATAGTGAGTTTTTATCACAGAAGCTGGAGTCTTAGGATTCATCAAATACTAGATTACTATCATTATTGACTATTATGTCTTGTGTACCTGACCTCTTCCACCGATTCACTGCTTTATTTTTTAGCCAGTACTAAAGAGTTTTAATGACCACCACTATATAATATAGTTTTAGGTCTGGTATTGCTAGACTTTCCTTTGTATTTTTTCTTTCTTTTTTCTTTTTCTTTTTCTTTCTTTTTTTTTTTTTTTGATATTCTTGACCTTTTGTTCTTTTCATTTTTTAAAATTTTTTTCTAGATCTATAAAATATTTTGGCAGTTTAATTGATTATGTAGATTAATTTAGGTAAAATTGTCATTTTTATTATATTAGCTCACCTATCCATGAAAAACTGATATTCTTCCAATTGTTTAAATCTAACTGAAAAGTGAAAATTGTTTTGTAGTTATGTTTAGATAGTTCCTGGCTTTCTCTTGACAGTTAGATTCCCAAATATTTTGCATTATCTGCAGTAATTTAAGTTGGATTTCTCTATCTCTTGCTGCTGGGCTTTGTTGGTAACATATAGAAATTCCAGTGATTTATGTGGTTTTATTTTATATCCTATAACTTTGCTGTAGTTGTTGTTTCTAGTAATTTTAGTTGATTCTCTAAATATGCCATCATATCATCTGCAAATAATGATAGTTTTGTTTCATCATTGCCTACTTTAATTTCTTCAATTTCTTCCCCTATTGCTAAAACTAACATTTCTAGTACAATACTGAATAATAGTGGTGATTGGCACCCTTGTTTCATCTCTCATCTTATGAATTCTTCTAGCTTATCTCCATTATTTATAACTCTTACTGAAGGTTTTTAAATAAATGCTGTTTATCATTTTAGGAAAAACTCCAATTATTCCTTTGCTCTCTACTTTTTTTCATAGGAACTGATGCTGTAGTTTCTTAGAAGCTTTTTTCTGCATCTATTAAGATAACTATATAATTTTTGTTAGTTTTGTTATTTTACATATAGAATTATGCTGGGGTGGCACAGTGCATAGAGCACCAGCCCTGAATTCAGGAGGACCAGAGTTCAAATCTGCTCTCAGACACTTAACACTTCCTGGCTGTGTGACCCTGGGCAAGTCACTTAACCCCAGCCTCAGGGAAAAAAAAAAAAAAAAAAGAATTATGCTGATAGTTTTCCTGATAATTAAACCAGACCTGCATTCCTGACATAAATTCCACTTGGATATAGTATATTATCTTGTAAATGAGTTGCTGTAATCTCTTTGCAAATGTTTTATTTAAGATTTTTGGCATCAATATTCATTAGGGAAACTAGCCTATCATTTTCTTTCTCTGTTTTAGCTCTTACTGGTTTATATATTAGTATCATATCCAAAAGGAATTTTCTTCCTTCCCCTATTTTTCCAAACAGTTTATACAGTATTAGAATTAATTGTTCTCTAAATGCTTGATAGAATTCATTTGTAAAGCAACCTGGACTTGAACATTTTTTCTTAGGGAATAACTTGTTCAGTTTGTTTTTCTAAAATGGGATTTTTAAGTATTTTATTTCCCCTGCCATTAATCTAGGCAATTTGTATTTTTATAAATATTCATCCATTAAACTTTGCTTACAATTTTTACAGCATTTGCATATAGTTAAGCAAAATAGGTCCTAATTTTTATTTTAATTTTCTCTTCCCTGATGGTAAGTTCACCCTTTTCATTTTTGATACTAGTAATTTTTTTTCTTCCTTTTTTAAAAATAAACAACCAAAAGTTTATCTATTTTGTTGTCTTTTTTTCATAAAACAAACTCAGTTTTATTTATTAATTCAATAGGTTTTTTACTTTCAATTTCATCAAGCTCTCCTTTAATTTTCCGAAGTTCTAATTTGGTATTTAATTGAGGGGGTGTTCATTTGTTTTTTGTCTAGTTTTTTTTTTAGTTGCATGCTTAATCTCTTCTTTCTTTATTTTATTCATGTAAGCATCTAGAAATAGAAATTTTCCCTACGATCTGCTTTGATTGCATCCTATAGTTTTGGTATGTTGTCCATCAATTGTCATTCTCTTGGATGAAATTATTGTTTCTATGATTTATTGTTTGACCCACCCATTTTTAGAATTAGATATTTAGTGTATAATTAATTTTGGTCTATTTTATTGGAACTATATTACACATAATTTCATTGCATTATGATCTGAAAAGGACTATTTAATATTTTTGCCTTTCTGCATTTGAAAATGGTCAATTTTGTCTATGTATCACATCCATGGAGGAAAGGGTATATTTACGTATCTCTATTCAATGTTCTCCAAAGGTCTATTGTATCTAACTTTTCTAAAATTATGTTAACTCCTTAACTTCTATCTTGTCTATTTTGTGATTAGATTTATCTAGCTCTGAGAGGGGGAGATTGAGATATCCACTAATATAGTTTTGCTGTATATTTCTTTTTGCAACTTATTTAAGTTCTCCAAGAATTTGGATGTGATACCGCTTGGTGCATATGTTTAGTATTGATATTACTTCATTATCTATGGTACCCTTTAGCAAGATGTAGTTTCCTTTCTTATCTCTTTTCATTATGTCTGTTTTTGCTTTTGCTTTTGCTTTGTCTGAGATCAGAATCATTAACTTTGCTTTTTTACTTTAACTGAAGCATAATATATGATGCTCCAGTCTTTTACCTTTATTCTGCATATATCTCTCTGTTTCAAATGTGTATCTTTTAAACAACACAGTTACTAACTATATTTCTCTCCATCCTATTTTTCCCCATTTATACTTTTCCCTTTCCCTCATCAGTGTTTTGCTTATGACTCCCACCTTCCTCAATCTGTGCTCTCTTCTATCAGCCCCACCCCTTTGGTTAGCGTTTTCTCCTCCTATTTCTGGCATCCCTGAAGAGGGATCAGCTTTTCCTCTTCCCCTTTCCCCCCCTTTTCCCTTCCTACTTCCTTTTCTATACCCAATGAAATGTGTATTATTCCCTCTTTGAGCCAAATTCAGTGAGATTAAGATTCATACAATCGTCACGGTCCTTCCTTCTTTCCCTATATTATAATAAGTCTTTTGTGCCTTTTCATGTGATGTAATTTATCCTCATTTTACCTCCCTTTTCCTGTTCTACAAATACAATCCCTTTTCTATTCTTTAATACCTTCTTTTATATCATCACATCAAAGTCAATTTATACCCTTCTAACTGCTCTAAAAAAGAAGTAATTCTCAAGTATCAACTTTCTATGCAGGGATGTAAACAGTTTAACTTTTAAAATAATTTTTTCCTTCCTGTTTACCTTTTTTTATGATTCTCCTGAGTCTTGTATTTGAAAATTATATTTTCTATTCAGCTCTGGTCTTTTCATCAGAAATTATTTAAAAATCTCCTATTTCATTGAATGTCCATCATTCTCTTTAAAAGATAATGCTTAATTTTGCTGAGTATTTGATTCTTTCTTGATTGTAGTTCAAGTTCCTTTGTCTTCTGGGATATTATATTCCAGGTCCTCTGATCCTTAATTGTGAAAGCTACTAGTTCTTAGGTAATCCTGATTATGCCTCCTTGATATTTGGATTGGTTTTTTTTTTTTTTTTTTTTTCTGGCTGCTTGCAGTATTTTCTCCTTGATCTTAACATTCTGGAATTTAGTTACCATATTCCTTGGAGTTTTCATTTGAGGATCTCTTTCAGGAGGTAATCAGTGGATTCTTTCAATGATGATTTTACCCTCTTATTCTGGGATATCAGGACAGTTTTTCTTGGTGATTTTTTAAAACATGTTGTCTAGGCTCTTTTTTGATTATAGATTTCATGTACTCTAATAATTCTAAAATTATCTTTCCTGGATCTATTTTTCAAGTTGGTTGCTTTTCCAATGAAGTATTTTACATTTTCTTCTATTTTGTTTTCCATTTTAAAATTTTTTTTGATTCTTGATATGTCATTGAGCCGTTTGCTTTCATTTGGCCAATTTTAATTTTTAATGAACTATTTTCTTCAGTTAGCTTTTTTTAACTTCCTTTTTCATTGGGCCAGTTCTACTTTCAAAGGAGTTGATTCCTTCAGCATATATTTTTCCATTTTGCCAAATGTATTTATTTAGGAATTGTTTTCTGTATATCCCCCTCCCCATTTCATCAAATCTATTTTTAAGCTATTGTTTTCTTCAGTTAGTTTTTGTGCTTCCTTTTCCCAAGCTGTTGGCTTTTTTTTTTCCTCAACTGTTGATTTCTTTTTTCCCCAAAATTCTTTTTGATAATTCTCATTTTTTCTCCAATTTTTCTTCTAACTCTCTCTTTGATTTTAAAATTCTTTTTTTTAAATCTCTTCCAAGGGCACTTTTTGATAGTGAGATTAATTCTTATCTCCCTTTGAAGTTTCAAATTTAGTTATTTTGCTATTTTTGTCCTCTTTGGGGTTTGTCTTTTGATCTTCCCTGTTGCTACAGTAACTTTCTATGGTCAAAGCTCTTTTTGTTTGTTTGTTTTTGTTTTTCTCATTAAAAAAAAAATTAAGCTCTGCTTCAAAGGCACAAGGGATATTGTTCCAAGCTACTTTTGCAGTGGTATAGGGACCTCTCATTGGCTTTCATGCTGTAGCCAGAGGTGCTACTAGCTTTTCCACTGTTCAGGGTTGACCTGATAAACCCTGGCCTACTGAACCAACATGGAAGGGCCTTCACTACTGGTCTATATCCTGGACAAAAGCCATCCATTACATTTCCTGCACTGAGCCTATATTGGGCTATGTTTCCCCACTTCCCTCCTATTCTCTATTAGCCACCCTCAGTTAAAGGGAGACATACCTTTCTTGAAGTCTTTGTAAGATATCTTCAGTTAGAAAATTATTTCACTCTGAATTTTTGTGGGTTCTGTAACTTCAGAATCCATTTAAAGGCTTGATTTAACATTGTTTCCAAGGAAAACTGGGGAGAGATCAAGCAACTTCCAGGCTTCTCTTCTCTGTCTTCTATGGATTTTCAATGAATTTCCTTTTTCTGTCTCTTCCTGTTAGGTTTTATTGGTGTCTGATAGAAATGCTGATGATTTGTGTAGACTTAGTTTATATCCTCATTTTGCTGAGGCTACTATTTCAATTAATTTTTTTGTTGACACTTAAAGAATATCATCATATAATCTGCATAAAACTAAAAAAATTTCCTTTTTTATTTATTGTTATTTCCTTTTAAATAATGGCTTGTCTTATTTCTAGCACTATGTCAAATAGCATTTATAGCATCTGTCAAATAGAAGTGGTAAACAATGGACATCTTTGTTTCATTTTTGAGTTATTTAGAAGGTTCTAGTATATTTTGATTACAAATAACAGCAAACCTTAATTTTAGATTTGTACTATTCGTCATTTTGAGAAAAAGACCACTATTTATTAGTTTTCTTATCTTTTAACAGAAATGGATATTGTATTTTGTCAAAAAGGTTTTTCTCTGTTTCTATTGATACAATCATAAGATTTTTGCTTATTTTTTAAGTTCATAGTTTTTGTGATTTTAAACCAACTTGATTTTCTGGCATAAATCCAACATGGTTTTTATGAATAATGTCTGTGACATAATTTAGGGTCTTTGTTCATTGACAGATAAATTTTATGTTGTTATTGACTAGGAACATTATTTTCTTTTTTCTGTTTTAACATTCTCTAGTTTGCGTATTAATCTCTTATCTATGATGTAGAAAGAATTTGATAGTATCCTTTTTTTGCTCTATTTGTAAATAATTTGTGTAATATTTGTTATGAATTCTGTTTCATTGTAGATATTAGTAATATGCTTTCCCTGACTTATGTTTTGACTATATTTCTAAATGGAATAAAATCCTTTCAAATAATTGGTAATAGGAAAGCAAAGATAATATCTTTGTCAATAAGTCAATAAGCATTTATTAAGTACTTATTATGAGTCAGACACTAAGTTAGGCACTTAGGATGAAAAGACAAAAATGAAATAATCTCTGTCCTTAAAAATTTCCCATTTTAGTAGCAATCAACCAATAAATATCTATATAAGTAAAAAAACTACTATATGCCAGGCACTGTACTAAGTACTGGAAAAAAAAACAACAACAAACAAAAACAGGCAAAAAAGACAATCCCTGCCATTGGTGTTTGCAACATGTACACCTATAAATAAATACAACACATACACATATAGACAAATACAAAACAAATTTATATCACCTTTTCTGGACTTACATTTCCAACTTGCATTTGTGGTTTTGGGATTGCCAGAAGTTATAAATATTACTTTCAGTATCTCTCTATTAGGGTCTGAGTTTTTGGTCCTGATAATCATGGTCCTTATATGCTCATTTATTACTAGATAGCAGCTGATTTGGTTTTTGAAAGGATTATCTAATCAGATGATGTAGAAATGAAATTGGTACAAAATATTCTCCCTTTTCTCTCCAAAGGAAGAGTCACACTCTCCTCTTGTACATATTTAGTTCCAGGGGAAAGTGGCCTCAAACTTTAAGTATGACACACGACAAAGATTCCACTAAACTAGTTCATGGAAACCCTGTTTTCCCCTTCATAGAGTTCTCATGAATTTCCCCTTAAATGTATATCTTTGCTAGATTCCAAGGAATTGTGCCTTTATTCCATATCTGGTACTTCTTTTCTGGCAAGAAGAGTACTACTCTTTGAAAATGTTTCCTTCTTTTAGGTGGCTATTTTTCTGTGGCTATCTGTATCTCTGTTAATCCTCAACACATCTTTCTCTGATCCTAGTATAGGTGCAAAAATTTGTTTCCTCAAGTCATTCCTGAGCCTGAAATTCTCCACTGATTGACCTATCACTAAATTGAACTTACTAAAGGACTAGTTGCTCTTTTTATATATAGGTGCCTATGTTTGTGTATATGTATACACACACATACACACACATACACACACATATACATACATACATATATATGTATATATATACATATATATGTACATATATATATATATATACATATATATATATATATATATATATATGCACACATACTTTTCCACAAGATGTTTCTTGTGTAATATCATCTCCCTTTAATCTGATGTTTAAAAGTTTTAGTGACTTTTTAGCTGTGGTTCTAAATTTCTTTTCAAAATGGATGGACTAATTCAGAATTCTACCAGTATATTAGCATGCCTATATTACTATAGACAAACATTTATGAGTTGTTTTTTCTTATCTTTGCCTATGGGTTTGTCATAGATGTTTCAATTGCTTTAATTTGAATTTCTCTAATTACTAATAATTTGGAACTTTAAAAATACAAGTGTTGATAGCTTGGATTTCTTTCTATGAAATTGTCTATTCGTATCATTTGACCATTTATTCATGATGACTCATAATCTTGTAAATTTGAATCAATTTCATACATGTAATTAGAAATTAGATCTTAATCAGAAAAGCTTACTGTAAAAGTATTTACCCAATTAACTATTTCTTGCATTGTTTTTGTTTATGTGAAAACGATATAATTGTATATAGCAACAAAAGCTTTCCATAAATGTAATTTATTACCATGTCTCTAATTTGTTGAGGTTATCAAATAGCATCTATATCAGACTCAGATTATTACTAAATCCATACTAAAATCAGGATCTTGATTTTTATTTTCTTTCCATTTTCATATGTATTTTACCATACACCTTTGTTCTCTTCATTTCTCTTGTCATTTTCTCCTTATTTCTACAGTTTTGATATCCTTCATAAATGTATAAAGATAGAAAATCATTCCTAGAAGAAGGGTGGAGAAGAAGAAGAAAAAGAATGCCTGAAAGAAGAAATATCTACTTGTTTGTTTCTGTGACCTCAAAGTCTCTCAGGCAAAGGGAAACTATATATGGGGGCACATAAAATGGAGGGTCTCCAAAAGAGAGCTATTTTTCAAGTTCTTAGCCATAGTCATTCACTGGTTATAAAGTGGGAATTCAGCTTCCTGTTGCCCTATCAGTAATGTGTTATCCTAATGAAGGTCTATAATAGGGTACTCTATAACATGCCAGAACACCCCACCCATTTTTTAAGTTGCAAATAGCTGTTTTAAAATTTTACTTGGGAGTTTCATTTCCAGCAGGCAAAGGAAAGGCATCTTTATGGTGGAAATCAAACTGTCTGACCAATAAGAATTTAAAGTAATCTATTCCAACTTGTTTGTTTTCAATGGCATCTCCGTACAACTCAACAAATATAACATAGTATTTCCTAATATTAGAGTGTTTAGCAACAATAAGTGATAGTTCAGTATTAACATGTTCAATGAATAGATACTTGGTCACAGCATCTTGTTTTGTTTGATTAACTGGAATCCAATTAGCTGGAAAACTCAGTTGATCAAGATATTTTTTTCCTTTCCTACATCCTTAGAAGAAGCAGAGTCACAAAACTCACCAACTTTCAGAGTACATTCTAGACTCACCTATAGTCCTTGAAAATGAGTCTTACCTTTTAAAAAATTAGTTTATTTTCCCATTACATGTAAAGAACATTTTTTGTCATTCATTTTTAAAACTTTGGATTCCACATTCTCTTCTTTCTGCCCTCCCCAAAAGACACATTAAGAAGGAAATTCAGTATAGATTATATATTTGTTACACATGTATAGTCATACAAAAATATTTTCATATTACTCATATGGTAAAAGAAAATATAAACCAAAGTAATAACTTCAATAAATTAGAGTAAATAAAAAAGGATGATTCAATCTGTATTCAGATGCCATCAATTTTTTGTCTGGTGATAGATAACATTTTTCATCATGTCTTTCAGAGATGTCTGGAATTATTGTATTGCTGAGAATAGTTAAGTCATTCACAGATGACCATCTTAAAATATTGCTATTATTTTGTAAACAGTTTGCTTCACTTTGGCTCAGCTCATGTTGTCTTTCCAGATTTTTTTGAGAGAATCCCTTATAGCACAATGTCATAATCACATACCATATTTTGTTCAGGCATTTCTCAGTTGATGGGCATCCCCTCAATTTACAGTTCTTTGCCACCAGAAAACAGCTGCTATATATATTATTATACATATAGGTCCTTTTCCTTTTTGTTTTTTATCTTTGTTGGGGTACAGGTCAAAGGTTATGCATGGTTTTATAACCCTTTGGGCATAATTCCACATTATAGAATGATTGAACTAGTTCACAACTCCCACAACAATGCATTAATGTCCAATTTTTCCCACACTGCTAATTTTCCTTTTCTGTTCTATTAGGCAATCTAAAAAGTATGGGATACTATCTCCGAATGTTTTAATTTGAATTTCTCCAAAGAATAGGGATTTAAAACATTTTTTCAAATGATTATTGATAGTTTTGATGACTTCATCTGAAAATTCTTCATATATTTTATTTATCAATTAGGGAGTGGCTCTTATTTTTATAATTTTGAATTCAATTCTCTATATGTCTGAGAAATGAGATTTTTATCAGAGAAACTTCCTTCACATTATTTTCACAGTCACTCTGTTTCCTCCCATCCTATCTCCACCCCACATATTTTCTTTTCTCTCTCCTTTCACCATATCTCTCTTCAAATGTGGTTTGCTTCTGAGTACTCCCTTCTAAATCTGACCTTCCTTCTATCATCCCCTCTTTTCTTATTTCCTTCTCCTCCTATTTTCCTATAGGGTAAGATAGATTTCTACCCAATTGAGTGTGTATGTTATTCCCTTTTTAAGTCAATTCTGGAAATCTCAGTTGATCAAGATATTTCTCACTTTTCCCCTCTTTCCCTCCACTGTAAAAGCTTTTCCTTGCATTTTTTGAGACAATTTTCCCTATTCTACCTTTCTTCCCCATTCTCTCAATGCACTCCTTAATCTCATCTCTTAATTTTACATTTTTAGATACCATCCTATCATATTCAAGTCATACCCATGCCCTATGAATACTTCTTCTAACTCCCCTAATGATGAGTATATTATTATTATGTAAGAGTTTAAACAGTTTAAATTTATTAAATTTCTTGTGATTTTTCTTTTCTGCTTACCTCTGTATGCTTCTTTTGAGTTTTGTATTTGAAAGTCAAATTATCTATTCATCTTTGGCCTTTTCATCTAGAATGCTAGAAAGTCCTCTATTTCATTGATTATCCATTTTCCCCCTAAAGGAGTATATTCAGTTAAGGGGAAGTGGTTTTTGGTTGTAATCCTACTTCCAGTACCTCTGAAATATTATATTGCAATCCCTCTGATCCTTTAATGTAAAAACTGCTAAATCTTGTATTATCCTGACTATGGCTCTACCATACTTGAATTATTTCTTTCTGTTGCTTACAATATTTTCTTCTTAACCTGAGAGCTTTGGAATTTTAATATTCTTGGGAGTTTTTATCTTGGGATCTGTTTCAGGAGATGATCATTGAATTCCTTTCTATTTTACCCTCTGGTTCTAGATTATGGTGTCTAGGCTTTTTTTTTTTTTTTTTTTTTTTTTGTCATGGCTTTCAGGCAGTCCAATAATTTAAAATTTTTTTCTCTCCTGGATCAGTTTTCCAGATTAACTGTTTTTCCCACATTCATTGTTGTAAGACTTTGTTTTGTAAAATTTTCTCTCTCTCTCCCTTACCTTTCTCTGCCCTAAGATAGCGATAACAAGCAATCTGATATAGGTTAAATAGGCAATCCTTTTAAACATATTTCCATATCAGTTATTTTTCCAATAATATTTTCTTCAGTGATTTTTAGTATCTTCTTTTCCATTTGGCCAATTATACTTTTTAAGGAGTTTTTTTTAATTTTTCTTTTATTTATTAAAAGTTTTTATTTTCAAAATATATGCATGGATAATTTTTCAACATTATCTCTTGCGAAAACTTGTGTTCCAATTCCCCCCTTCTTCCACCTCTCCCCCAGGTGGCAAGTAATCCAATTTATGTTTAACATTGTAAAAAATATATAGTTAAATCTAATATGTGCATACATAATTACACAATTATCATGCTGGACAAGAAAAATCAAATCAAAAAAGAAAAATGAGAAAGAAAATTAAATGCAAGCAAACAACAATAAAAAGAGTGAAAATTCTATGTTGTGATTCACACTCAGTTCCAACAATCCTCTCTCTATGTGCAGATGGCTCTCTTCATCACAAGACCATTGGAACTGTCCTGAATCATCTCATTGTTCAAAAGAACCACATCCATCAGAATTGATCATTGCATAATGTTGTTGCTGTGTACAATGATCTCCTGTTTCTGCTCATTTCACTTAGCATCAGTTCATGTGCGTCTCTCTAGGCCTCAGAAGTGTTTTTCTTAAGTGAATTTTTGTATTGCTTTTTCCATTTGAACAAATTCTGCTTTTTTTTAAGGCATTCTTATTTTTATTGTGTTTTTAGTACCTCTTTTGCCACATTTGACCTTTTTTTTTGTTTGTTAAGGTATTATTTTCTTTAGTATTTTTGTATATCTCCTGTACCAAGTTGTTGACTCATTTTTTGGCAATTTTCTTGTATAACTCTTGCATAGAATAAATTCTCTTCCCAATGTTTTCCTCTCCCTCTCTTGATTTTTACAATCCTTTTTTTGTTTTTCCATGACTTCTTGAAGGCTTTGGATGTAGAAACTTTTACTTTGTTATCTTCTCAGTGTGTGTTTTGATCTTCTTTGTCATTATAGTAACTTTATATGGTCAGAATTTTTTTCTTTTGTTTTCTCATTTTCCCAGCCTATTTATTTCTTGACTTTTAACTATTTGTTAAAGTAGCTCTCTGCTTCCAGAGTGGAGGATGTAATGTTCCAAACTTTAGGGATTTGGTGCAGCTGTTTACAAAGATACTTCAAGGGACTTCTAAATTTTCAGTTGTTCTAAGGTGGTATGATCTAGGGTTAAGGATGTTTACTACTTTTCGGGCCCGTGTTCTACTCTCTGGGTGATTGCAAACACCTTTTCTGCCATGCGACTGTGAGGAGCATCCCTGCTTCACTGAGTTAATAATATGTGCTTCAGTGTACTAGTGCTCTTTCTCATCCTGGAATTGCAATCCAGGATTGAGACCTGGACCTGAATATCGCCAAGGCAACAGAATCCTGGCCAAGTCCTGGCAAAGAGACTTCTGCAATTTCCTTCTGACCAGTTATTTAACTCTTTTACTGTATGCGGGCTGAGCTATAGAAGTAGTCACTAATACTTTGGATTCTGTGACTCCCAAGCCTGGCTTCTGGTTTTTGGGATTGAGTCTATGCTGGTGTGGCTTCTGTGCTTCACTCTCACCCAGATACTATAGACCTTTCTTGCACACCTTCTAAGTTGTCTTCATCTTCCCATCTTTTTGTGGGTTTTGCTGCTCCAGGAAATATTTTATGACATTATTTAAAAGTGTTCAAAGAGGTTTTGGAAAGACCTCAGGTAAGTCACTTTTTCTTTCTCTGTCGTCTCAGATCCCAAGATTTTTTTTTCATCTTTTTAAATGTAGAAAGGAAAGTTCATCCACATCACAATATTTATAGCAGTACTTTTTGTAGTAGCAAAAATTTGGACACAAAGAAGATGCTTCTTGATTGTAGAAGCAATAGTCATACAGGAATAAAATAAAATATTACTATGATATAAGAAACAATATCTAGGGGTAATTCAAAGAAGCCTATAAAGATTTACATGAAATTATATAAACTGATGTAAGCAGTGCCAGAAAACAAGACTGACACTTACAAGGAATACATGATATACATAATTACTACTCCGAATACAAAGTGAATTCAATGAGAAAAACCAAAAAGATAACAACACAAAGAACTAAACTCTGAAAACATGATGATCAATTCATCTTTAAAGAAAGGATGAGAAAATATACTTCCTTCCTATTATGAAGAAGTAGAGAACTATGGATATGGAACATTACATATACTGTCAGATTCAGTAAATGTGTTAGTTTTGCTGACCTGAATTTTTTTTTACTTTTTATATTTTGTTACAAGTGATAGCCTACTAGGGAGAGAAATGGAGAAGATAAAGTCAGAAATAAATATGATTTTTAAAAAACCCAAAAAATTAACAAAAATAATGTTCAGTCATTTTCATTTATGTCTGATTCTTTGTGACTCCATTTGGTGTTTTCTTGGCAAAGATATTAGGGTTGTTTGTCGTGTACTAATGTAGCTAATTTTACAAATGAGAAACTGGGGCAAATAGGGTTCAGTGACTTGCTCAGAGTCATATAGCTAGTAATTATCAGAAGCCAGTCTTTCTGATTCCAGGCTAGGCACTTTACCCACTGAACCACCTAACTTCCCCCCAAAAGATAAACCTGAACTACTGACAGAGCTTCAAGAAACAAGGAGAGACTGATGTTATACTTTAGGGTCTACTTAATATGTTAAGAAAATTTACTTATCCATTTTGAAAGACTTTCTATAACAGAAGTAAAAACAATTTCAGCTCAATCTGATCTAGAAAGTTTTTATTAAATATCTACTTGTCTCAAAGTGCTATATTAGGTTAAAGAAAGGGGGAAAGGGTGTAAATTCTCTAGGAAAATTCTCAAGGGAATTAATATGGTAAAATATAAATGAATGGAGCAATATCTAGCATTATTAGAATTTATTCTGTCAATACTCCTAAAAACTATCCGGTACTGATAAAAGTAGAAAAGTAGATGCATGAAATACAGGGATAAGCAACAAATCTAAGTAACTTTAAACATTAGTCTCATGTTTCACAAATGTAAAAAAAATAAATTTCTAGGGAAAAACTTTTGTTTTTTACAAAAAAAAACTATTAGAGAAATGGAAAACAATTTAACATGAATTAGAATTAGACCAACTTTTAAAAATATATTTTATTTTTCTATAATTACATGTTAAAAACATTACTTGACATAAAAAAAAGTTGAGCACCAAATTCTATCACTTTCTTCATTCTCTTCCATCTCCCTCAGATGAGTAAACATTTAGATCTAGGTTATATATGTACAACCATATAAAACATTTCCATATTGATCATTAAGTACAAAAAGACTCAAATAAAAGCAAAAGTGGGAAAACAGCATGTTTCATTCTGTATTAAAATAATATCAGTTGTTCCTCTGGAACCAGATAGTATGCTTCATCATAGTCCTTTGGGAGTGTCTTAGATCTTATATTACTGATATAGCTAGATCATTCATAATTCTTTGTCAAACAATATTGTTGTTACTGTGAACAATGTTCTCCTAGTTCTGTTCACTTCCTATTTTATCAGTTCACGTAAGACTTTCCAGGTTTTTCTGAAATCTTTTTTTTGGGTGATTTCTTATAGCATAATAATATTCCATCACAACCATATACCACAGCTTATTTAGCCATTCCTCAGTTGATGGGCATCCCTTAAATTTCCAAATTTTAGCCTCCACTAAAAAAAGAATTGATTTAAATATTTTTTATCAATAGGTCCTTTTCATTTTTTTAAACCATTGGGATGTAGACCAATATATTTTTATAGCATTCCACAATGTACTCAAAATGAATATGTGACTATAATATAAAGTCACACTATGGAAATAATGGAAGAGAATGAAAGGAAGTAGGTTTCACAGCTGTGACCTGGAGAGATTTTTTTTAAGTAAATAAAGTAAAGAGAATATAAATGTAAATGTGAAATAGAAGATTTTGGCTACAACATTTTTTAAGTTTTTGCATGAATAAAGCAAATGTAGACAAAATTAGAAGAGAAATGATTGAGCGGAGAAAATATTTTCAGTAATCACTTATAAAATTCTCCTAACCAAAATACAGAAAATGGACACAATTTTATATCATTAAGAATCATGTATCAGTGGCTAAGTGGTCAAGAGATATGAATAGTTTAGTAAAAAAGATTTTCAAACTATAACTAAAACTAATAAATAATGAAAAGTTACTTGAAATCATTACTATAAAGAGAAATGCAAATTAACACAATAGTAAAATTTCCCTTCATTCTATGTAAATTGGCAAAGAGAACAAAATAGGAAGTCAGGGTTGAAAAGTCTATAGACAGACATATTGATCCACTATTGGTAGAATTATGAATGGTCCAATTACTCTTCACTTCAATTTGAAGTTAATCAAGAGAAGTAATTAAACAGTCCCATACTTAGCAAACCCACACTAGATATATACAAAGGTAATAAAAAAAAAAGGTTTAATATATACCAAAGTATTTATAATGGCATACTTTGTGGCAGCAAATCAATTTAACAAAGTTGTTGCCCATTTATTAACAAATAGATGAAAAACCACATTATATGGATAATGGAATATTATTGTACAGTAAATCATGAGCTTGAGAAATTCAGAGAAATTTGGGAAGATGTTTATGAAACAAAGCAGAGCCAAATAAATAGATCCAGAGAACTATACTGTTAACATTTGCAATAATATAATTTAAAAGCAGTATTGAAAAGGAAGATAAACTCTTCATGATAGAAAAACCATTGAAGGTCATGGAGATGAAATAACTAAATACATCTTATTCCTTGGACAGAATAGTGGGGAACTTCAAAGACAGAATATTATAAATATTACCAGACAAAGTTATTATTTTGAATGTTTTGTTTGTTTTTCTTTCTTGCTTGTTTTTCTTAATCAAAAAATCAGTTTGGTCTGGGAAGGTTGTGAAATGACTGCCCTGTAAAGACAAAATACATTAATAAAATATTAGTTTTGTTTTTTGTCAGATATTACTGTACAGGCTCTGGTACATGCACTATTCTATTACTACATAATAGTATAATAAAACAACCAATATTTATAAAGCATAAATTTCTGTAAAACATCGTTCTGGATTCTGAGGGGAGATAATAATTTTAGATAAGACGGTGTCTACCTTCAAGGAATTTAAAATCTAAAAATTGATGTCCAAACTAATAATCATAATGTACCTTATGATATGGTAAATAAATACCCCAAATCAATTCTAAGATCAAGAAAACTGAAGATGAAAGAAATAATTGAAGAGATAAATGTAAGATTTATGTTTAAAGACTAAAAATGTATTAACAGTTAGTAAATGTAATATTAACATATATAAAATAAATTCATATCAGTAGAATGAGAGATGAGAGAAGGGATGTGACTAGAACAAAAGAAATCATGAAAATTGTCAGATATTACTATTAAAATATGATCATCTATAAAGTATAAATTAGCAAAAGAAATGAGATATGGGCACCAAAAATTATAAGTCTATGGAGGAAGAATCAGGCAGATTGCTAAATATCTTCACTAAAAATAAAGTGACTGGTAAGTATTTTAGGAAATTACAAAACAAAGCTCTATGTAAAATATGGGAGAGAACAAACAAGAAATCATAGAAGGCTTCAAGGAAGTGATAGCATATTGTTAGATTTGAAAGCCTGGGTTGTTTCTCCTTCATTCTTGAAAAGGATCATGACATCAGGGAGGTGAATCTAAGACATGCAAGTGAATTAGATTTAACTAAGGGAGAGCTGTATAAAATCACCAGTCTCACTTTCTCCTCGAGAGCCATCTGGGTCCAGTGGCAAGATCTTGATAGATCTTGCTGGATATAGAGGCGGGGTAGAATGTTAGAGAAGGAAGATAATTCTGATCATAAATTGTATAATCTGAAGAGAGGTATAGAGGTAATAGGGTACAAAATCTGTTTGAGAGCCCAAAACTTTTCCAGGTTGGAGGATAGAATATGTAGCAGGTAATTATTTGAGGTAAGGTTGGAAAAGTAGGAAATGCTTTAAGTTGCAAAGGGCCCCAAGTGTCAGAAGAGTTTAAACTTTGTCTTCACAAGCAATAAGGATTCACTGAAGATTTTTGAGTGGAATAATCATAAGATCAGATTTTTGTTCCATAGGGCCACAAAATTTATTAGGACTGGGAACCTACATCCATGATATTAGAATTCCTGGTTTAGCCTCTATACTAGATTCTTCCTTACATGGATGAGTTTGCTGGTATCTACCTATTGACAGTTTAATAAGAGATAGCTAAGGTTTTATGTAGTGGCTGACCAAAGTTCTTTGTTTGGAATCTATATTGGTATTTGTTTTCATCACTTTTGCAGTGTTTTTGAGTGATTCTATTCTTTGTTCAAGTGTTATATTCCTTTTAATTAATATCAGTATGTGAGTCATTTTCCAAGCTGTATCTCTTCATAGTCATCATGCTTCCTTCAGCATTTTCCAAACACCTACCCACTTCTTTCATATGTTTCTGTTTCATGTAGTTTTGCAGAGAGCAAGGCCAGTCCTGAAACTTTTTGCTCACATGCCCAATAGAGCTTTAAAATGAACCATATCAGTTTAGAGTTTGTCATTTTATGTAAAGGCTCTTGGGAATAAGGTCTTCATTTTTTTTCATTAACCAATTCCCTCCTTCCTCTTAGAGACAAGTTGATTTGCTCTATTTTGTTCTGAATTTGTCATTTTACTAGAGGAAAAATTTTTCTTATTTAAGTGTGCAACTTGTCTATAATTCTTAGCCTTCTGCATCTACAGACACAATCATATGACTTTTATTATTGACAAATCAATTATATTAATAATTTTCCTTATGCTAAATCATTTCTGCATAAGAATCTATCTGTATCCACAGACAGAAGTATGTATAGAATGATTTATATATGTGTGTATATACATATGTGTGTGCATACATATGTATAAATATCTATCTAATCTAGCCATCTCTAGGGATGGATGGAACAGTGAGGGGAAAAAAGGGGAAGAAGTAAGTTACATGATAAATTTAGTATATATTTAAAAGAACTAGCAAGTTGTACATAGTAGATTTTCAGATTCAGGAGCAATCATCTTTTTTCTGTGCTACTGCTGGAACTCTGTCTTCCCAGAAATCAGCTGGAGTCAGGATCACTAAATGTCTTTATTCTTGATCTTTTACGTTCAATATCAGGGGATTAGGCCTAGCAACCTCACACACACCTTCCTCCCTCAAATGCCCAGAGACACTGAGTCAGCTTCTGCATCTCAATTCCTCTTCCTCCTCCTCCTCCTTCCACACACGGCACTTCCCCCTCTTTGTCCCACCAATCAAGTCAGCACAGAACAGCTGGGGAGGGTCAACTTTCAAACAAGTTAATAGGGAAGTGTCCAATTGGCAATTAGTCTCATGTGCTTCATTATCCAAGTGCATTGCTCAGTTCTAGCCCTTTACATTCTACTATGTTAGGGAAATGCTTGTTTATTTCTTAAGTTCAGAATAAAATGAATAAAAAGTAAAAAATAATAATTTGTAGTCTTAGAGAGTGGTCTAAAATCAGTAAAGTTACTTGCCCATAGCACTAGAACTGACATGTATCATATACAAAATTTGGACCCAAACCCTCACAATATTTTTTTTCTCCATGCATTCTGTAATATGGCTATACTAACTTACTTGCTATACATATGATAATACATGTCTTGTATCCATGCTTTTCTTCATATTGGCTATTCCCCAATACCTGAAATCTTCTTGATACAAACTTCAGCATTTTAAAATCTCTGGTTTTCTTCATCATTTAAATCACACACCACCTTTTATAGAAGGCTTTTCCTGGTTCCCTAAGATGCATTCCTATTTAAGTAATATTTTATCTACCATAATTAGTATTTTATATATAAATGTTTCTTCACATATATACATATACAAGATACTAAGATATATGTGTATATATCTATAGCTATCTACCTATCATCTATCCATCTCTCTATCCTTCCACATACACATGTGAAGTTTTCCTGACTAGACCATAAACTCTTGAGGTCAGAGATTTTTCACTTTTTTTTGTATCCCCAATGCTTAACAAATTGCCTGTCATATAATAAGGGCTTAATAAATTCTTCAAGTCCATGCATTTATTAAGATCCTGAGGAAAAACAAAACTAGAGGATCTCACAGACTAATGGACAACAACTCTATGAGGCAACATGGAAATGAACATTCATCTTCCAGATGCACCACTCATGGTCCTCCTGTTTAAAATGCTTTAGACACCTCTCCACTCTGGAAGCTTATTCCAGAATTGGACTTCATACATTGGAAGTACCATCTGTCCTTGTGGTCTCTCCCTTTGATTGGCTGCTTCCTCCCACAATCTCAATTTTAAAGAGGATGTCCAGGATTATCTAAGCTTTTTTTTTTTTCCCCCCTCTCAAGACTTTACTCCTGACTATGTTACCTGACTTCCTGTATAATGCCACATCCTGGGATACTCTCCTTCCTCATTTTTAGCTTCCTTTAATGGTTTATCTTTGTCTAATAGAATGTAAGGTCCATTAGGGAAGGAAATGTCTTTCTTTTTTACTTGTATTCATATTTCTAGCCCTTAACACAGCCTGACACACATGAACTCTCAATAGATGCTTGATTTGAACTATGTACAAACAAAATTTATACAGAGTAAATTGACATATTTGCAGAGAGAAGGTATTAATATTAACTAGAAACAGGAAAAAATTCTTGAAGAATATGGGGGTTTTAACTGAGATTTGAAGGAACAAATATTTGTTGATGGTGATTTCCAACTCCATGGTCAGCTCTCTATATCTACTATACTAAGTCACCTCTGTAGTGGTCTGGCAAGTTTTTGTTTTTCTAGAGCCAGGTTACTCTGAGTAAATCACAGAGATGATCATTTTTACAAAGATAAAAATACATTAAAATGCACTTTATACTAAGAACCATTATAAATAGAATGTGTAGCCTTGCCTAGGTAGTTTTCTCCCTCTTGCCCTCAATTGTCTCATCTGTAGATTAGATGATCTTTAAATAAACAAAATGACTGGCATCGAAACACAATAATAAATAGTATATGTTATTTATAAATATTCTGATCTCTAAAGTTTCTTCAAAATCTAATACCTGTCTCCCTATTATTATAAGATCTATAAATAATACAGATCTTTCATTAATGATTTAGAAGGCACTTCAGGATCTCATAATGACCCCCAGGGTCATGATCAAAAACACTGGTTAACAAGGTAAGAAAAGAAAAATCTTCCATGAGTTTTCTGGTTGTTTGGACCTGTGTAAATGAAAGTTGACCTCATAAATGTAAATACTTTGGTGCATGCCCAAACCACCAAAAATAAGTGGACTTATGCGGGAGACATTAGGAACCTGCTTCTGTATCGAGTTACCACACAGATTGATAACCTCTTTCCAATAGCTGAAAATATAAAACTGGCTGAGGTAGATTTTTTTCCAATGACTTCCAAGGATGAAGGACTTGTTCATTCAAAATAGAGGCACCATCTGGACTAGGAAGGACCACCTTCCCTTCCCCCATAATTCCTGTGGCCTTGAGAAATAGACTTGGAGTTTAGTAGTTTAAGTTCTATGTGGGGAGAACAGAGTCCAAGGGAACTGATTTTGGTGCTGATACATTAGCGAAATCCTGACAAAAGGGCCCAAGGAAGCAAGCCTGTGGTCACTGGATTTGGAACATAGTGGGACCAATACTTTACAGGAACTGAATTTAGCTGAGAACCTAATTCCCTTTCTTTTCCTCAGAGACTAAAGTAGAATAGGGATAAATTAAGCTTCTGAAGTATTGGAGGAAGTGATTGTATGTTTGCTGTCTTTGAAGTAGATATTCTTCTATAAAAGTTAACTGAATTATAAGTGGTTAAATGCAACTCAGCATCCTAATACTGAGGAATACAATCTATTTGGGTTTGATTAACAGCACAAAGAAGAGATGTCCCAACCTCTAAGAGAATGTAAGAGGATGGATGAAATTATAAAAGACCTAGCCTTCAAATGAATGAGGGCCAAAAAAACCACTATTGACACTATTTAATATAAAGTTTAAAGATAATGATAACAAAAAGCATATTAGATTATTTTTCATAGCTTAGGCTTGAAACTGTAAATAGTAGTGCATGTAATTTAAAACTAGGAAGAATCATAAGAATTATCTTGATTAATTAATTTAGTATATTAAGAAAGAATAAAGGGATATTAATGGGGAGAGGGGGAGTCCAGTGTTTAAAAAGATGCTACCCATTTCAGGTTCAGAATCAAATACATATATTTAGCACAGGATAGAATTAATTGTTGAATTCTTAACATCCTTTTTCTCCTCATTGCCATCTCTTTAGTTCCTAGTTTGCTTCAGAGCTTATTCCTAATGCTGTCTTCTATGCCAGATCTTTCTTTATTCTCCCAGTTGATAGTGGCTCTCCCTATATCCCAACCAATATTCATTTGAATTTATTTTGTATAAATTCTATATTTACTTATATGTGATTATGATATTTCTTTCAGCAGAATGTAAATTTCCCAAGGAGAAGCATTGTGTCATTTTTGATTTTGTATCCTTAGCAGCTAACACATTTCTTGAAACTATTATATAATGCAATAAAATTTTGTTGAATGAACAAATGAATGAAAGGGATGTAGATCCTTTGTCATGGTATAATGGAAAGAAAACTAGATTAAGAGTAAGAGACATATTCTAGTCCTTGTTTTGTCATCAAATACCAAAGTAATCTGGAATGTATTACTTAACCTCTAATAAACAGATAGATAGATAGATAGATAGAGCATTTATCAATATTTATTTTTTCCAGGTCTCAGTCCTGAAATTCTATAATGCTGACAAATGAAAGACAAATTACAAGATATTATACCCTGGCGCCTATAACAACTCCACACTTCATAACTGTATAGATAGATAGATAGATAGATAGATAGATAGATAGATAGATAGAGAACAACATATTAGAATGGCAGATTTTAGAAATTTGGAAATACAGAAGGCTCTTAAAGATCTTGTAATCAAACTTTATCATTTTAGTTTTAGGCAATAATTTTGTTCCCGAAGGTCACACAGGAGGCAAATTTATAACCTATGGCCTCTACCTCCAAGTTTAGAACTTTTTCTGCTGAACCACAGAAATAAATCAATTTCCAAATGTAAATGCTCAAAATTTCTTTCCTGTTAAATGTGTGAGATTCCCTCTGAAGGGAGAACAAATAAAAGAGAGTAATGGCACCCTAAATGGTCTAGGTTTTCCTTATAATAGAACTACAAAAGTTACATTAATCTAGGAATGGTGAATAGCTATAAAATGGTCTGGGAAAACTTCCCTAGAGAATTTTAAAAGCTATGTAATCCAATTTGTTCTTTGGTGTGAACTTTGGGTGATTAAAAACATAATCCTACAGGACAATCTTGATCAAAAACCTGGCTAGAGAGACTGAGGGGAAAATTGATATCTCCTAAAGTATAAAAATTTTTAAAGTCCGACTGGGATCCTTCCATCTGCATGGTAAGAGTTAAAATAAGTTATGTTAAATGATTGAGCAAAGTGTTCCTCCAGAGACCATCCCTACTTAAATTCATTTCTGCCAATCATAATGTCCTACTTAAGCTATCTTGCTCAGATATCATCTGTCTCTGTAGTACAATCTTCTACCTTCTCCTACCTGTGGTACCATCTTATTTTTATCCTTCTTTATCATCTTTCCTTCTCTATCTTGTTCAACATCATGTTGTCTAATTCCTTTGCTATAATAACAACTTACAGTGGAATATGTGTTCTTGCCACATCTCTCATCCTTCTCTATTTGGATTATAGTATTTATTTTTCAGCTTTTGTATCTAGTACTTCTGTCATTCTGCCAAGTTTCCTAAATAACTGTCACTTTCATGAAGAAATATTCTATTTTACTTCCCCCCTTTTGACTGTTAACATGTTCCTTTTGTAGCCTATATAAGCTCTAAGAATCTTTTTTTCCCCTCATCCTAACTGATCTCCACTGATCAGCTGGGTCCCCAGAGCTTGGCTTGCTATATCTCCCACTGAAGGTAATAGGAGTATTCTTTGACAGTCTGCAGTGTCTCTTTAATGCAGCAATTCTCAAACTTTTTGGTCTCAGGACTCCTTTGCATTTTTATTAATGGCAAAAGATCATTGAATTTTTGTTATGGGCTTTATCTATCAGTATTTATCATATTAGAGGAAGCTAGATGGCTCAGTGGATAGATTGCAAAGCCTTGAGTTAGGAACACCTAAATCTGTGCCCCAAAACACTTACAGCTAGGTGACCCTAGGCAAGTCAACTTAGCTTTGTTTACCTCTGGGGGGGAAAAATGACAAATCAATTCAGTGTTCTTGCCAAGAAAATTTATGATATCCTCTACAAGGTCACAAAGAATCAGTCATGACAGAACAACTACAGCAAAGTAATTATGATATTTAGAAACTAAAACATTTTAATATTCTTAGAAAACAGTTTTTATCTCACAGACTTCCTGATGGGGTCACACAGCCCTTCCTCAGGCTCCAGCCTGGGTTTCTTGGACCATACTCTGAGAACCACTACTCTAATCTCAAGACTATCTGTTGTAATTCAATTTAGAAAGGCTTAATTAATTATCATTTAAAGTCGGGATATGGTGCAATAAGAAAAGTTTATACAAAACATTTTACAATCCTGATCATCTTTGGCATTCTCTCCCTTCAAATACAGGGGAAGGTAAATTAAAAGTTAGTGAGCATGTGACAAAGAGTAAATCAAATCCTGGTTACTGGAAGTTTTTTATACCCAGTTGGTAAGATGCTCAGTAAGTTTTCTTTAAATATGGTAAATGTCTCCTTGGTTCCAAATGTAGACACTACTTCTAGTTAAATCAAAGCAACTATGAGAATACCAATGGGAAAATAACAATTCCAGGATCTTTTGGAACTTTTGCTAGAAGGTTCTCACATAATCAAAAGGGGATGGGGGAAAAAGGCCTAAAGAAGGCAGAAGCCTAGGCCCTGGGCTCTGCACCCCATCCCTATCTTTCATTCCTAGGCAATTCCTTTTCAGCAATGTACTAAAAAAAGCCACTTGATATCTTCAACATAAAGAAGATCCAACTCACTTCCAGTTGATCAATGATGGACAGAGGTAGCTGCACCCAGAGAAGAAACACTGGGAGGGGAATGAAAATTGTTAGCACTAATATCTGTCTGCCCAGGTTGCATGTACCTTCGGATTCTAATGTTTATTGTGCAACAAGAAAATGATATTCGCACACATGTATTGTACCTAGACTATATTGTAACACATGTAAAATGTATGGTATTGCCTGTCGTTGGGGGGAGGGAATAGAGGGAGGGGGGGCAAATTGGAAAAATGAATACAAGGGATAATATTATAAAATATATATATATATATATATATATATATAATAATAAAAAAAAAAGCCACTTGATCCAATTGCTGAAATCCTTTTGCCTTCTTGATTCACTTGATGATTTATAGATGATCAGTAGACTAATGACTAAGTTTCCTAGCATGACAACATTATTTTACTTCATTCAACGGCTTTCTATAACTTTTCAAATTTAGTCTAAGGTAGAAGGTCTTTATCTTGGGTCCTTGAACATGTTTTTTTGTTTTTGGTTTTTTTTTTTTTTTTTTTTTTTTTGGTTTTTGTTTTTGATATTTTGATAACAATGTAATGAGTATTTGACTCATGCCTAGACCACTTAAGATGATATCTTCCATGTGAAAAATGCTAGGGGATTGCTTTTGATTCACGTTATATTTCAATATAACTGGTTTTCTTTGTAATCCTATGTATTTTATTTTATATATTTAAAAATATCATTCTAAGAAGGGGTTCTTAGAAATCACAAGAATCCCCAGGATAAGGAAAGGTTACAGGAAAGGTTAAAAACTCTTAATCCAAAGTCTTTTGATTAATATTTTTCTATTAGTTATCAGAGTTGAGGTAGGCAAGAGGAGATTCTCATTCTACCCTGAGGCTTCCTTATCTCCTGCCCCATTAAAGCTTTTTGGGTTCATTGTTCTTTGAGATTTAGATTTCATCTATGTGGAAACTTCTTGTGTAGAAATGCCCTCTACTAAAAAAAAAAAAAAAAAAAAAACAACTAGACAATTTGTACAATTTAAGTTCTTATAGCATTATTTGGGGGCCTGAAGGTTAACTGTCTTGTCCAGGTTCACACAGTGTGTATTTGTCAGAAACAGACTTGAACCCAGGCTTACTGATTCAGAGGCTAGCTCTCTATCCAGCATACCTTACTGCCTCTTATCCTATTGCAGTTTTCTTAGTCTATCAAGATCCCTAGAGCATAGCATTTCTTTGCTCTCATAAATCAATTTCTCTTCTCTCTTCCTACCCAGAACCGACACCCATCAATTCCATTCCAAAGCCTTTCAAATTTCAGAGTTGGGAGCTATTTTCTCTTTTTTTTCCCTTGTGCAATTCAGCACCTCAGAGAACCACAGCATGGCAGGTTGTTAGAAAAGGGACTGAACTTTGGCCCTCATATTCTTTTGCTAAAACATTCAGTGCAAAAACTATCAAATGAGGAGTAAGGTATCAATAAATAAGATGATAGAATTAGAAAAGTAGTAACAAAAACTGGTCTGTTCTCTTTTCCTTCTAGCCTACTTTTTTAAAGGAACCTTTATACAGAAAGTATTATTAGACTTATATTAAGTATGTCATGGTTCTTTTCATTTTCTCAGATAATTTTTTTTCTGTTAAAGATTGTTTTTATATATATGTGTGTGTATACATACATATGTGTGTGTCTGTGTGTGTGTACACACACACACACAGACACACACACACACACATTAACCTTACTCTATGGAAAGGAAAACATTAAAAATTAAAAGGAATATAGAAAATAATACTTGTATTGCAGGTGATTAAAAGAATACATATGCTAACATAATAGAGAACTCTCACTGTGTTAGTTTAATGACTGTGTAAAAGATTTTGTTTCTGTGAGCTTTTTTAATCATGTAGATTTATAAAGATTTCTTCTACCATGTTGTAGGGAGTATACATCTCATTTTGACTCAAAGAGTCAAAAAGTGAAAAAGAATATAATGAGTCTTAGATAATTAATATCATTCCCTCAAGCTAAGTAGCATGGCTTAATGGACAGAAGGTCAGTCTTGAAGCCAAGAAGATGTGAATTTAAGTTCCATCCTTAAGACAAAGTGACTGGGAGACCCTAGACAAATCATTTAATTTCTTGGTGCCCCAGGCAATTTTCTAAGACTATAACTTGAAGAGAAGGTGTTGACTTGAATTGGTAAAAGGAGTTTCTTTATTTGAGAATTTCTTATATCAATAAAATGTCAGATCTAATGCCTATCACCTACTTTGCCTACAATATATGGTGTTTGGGGAAAACAAAGCAAAAATACAGTCATTAGTAAATGTCCTTGGATTCTTCCTTTTTCCTTCCTATTCTTGAAAATATTTTCAACTTCCTCATCATCTACCTTTTCTCAACAATTATAATTTAGTTCTTGCCCATGGGCTCTCTTTATCTACTGAAAAATCGCCAAGAATGTATTAACCAACAAAATTCTTGGATTCCCTTTCATTTCTCCCTCACTTTTTAACCTGCCTTCTCTTCAGTTTTTTTATGATGTTGTATGCCCACCCATCCCCACTCCCACCTCCACCTCTCTTCATCTTCTTGATTCTGATTCAATTTCTTTAATTACTCATTCTATAATTCTTTAATGAATCTTTGCTTTCATCCTAATCTCTTAAGGTAGGTTGCCCTCAATATTCTGCCCTTGATCATTTTCTCTTCTTTTTCTAGAATATCTTCTTTGGCAATCCATTACTTTCCACATCTTCAACACCACCTCTGGGCACATAATCCACAAGTATGTACCGCTAGTTCTCACTTTTTTTCCTAAGCTCCAGATCTATATTTCAAACTGCCATCACCAGATGAATGGAAATTTCTTCGAATCCAATGAGCTAAAACCTGAGCTTATTATTTTCCCCATAAGTCTCCTAATCCTTCTGATTTTATTATTTTAGCCAAAATATTTACCCTACTGGGATTTGTTCTTTCAAATCCCTTACCTCTCCTGGATAATTAGTTACAAATTCCTGTCATTTTCAACTTCCAAAAACAATCTTAGAACCTTCCAATAACTTCCTAACAGGTCTCCTTTCACCTCTCTTTACCTCCTCCCAACTTTAATCTATCCTTTTTATTGTTGACTTAATTTTCCATATGAAAATAGTAACTTTGATCAAATTATTCTTGCTCTGAAATCTTTAATTACTTTCTTGTTTAAAGAGTAATTTTTAAAATTTAAATTATGTATATTTTAGTGAAAAGAAATCAATTCTATTTCCTTCCTACCACCTATCCTAACCACACAGTTGGAGAGGAGGGGAAAAGGG
The DNA here is from genome assembly GCF_048593235.1 of Sminthopsis crassicaudata. Taxonomy (NCBI): domain Eukaryota; kingdom Metazoa; phylum Chordata; class Mammalia; order Dasyuromorphia; family Dasyuridae; genus Sminthopsis; species Sminthopsis crassicaudata. Next base: position 545,254,444 of record NC_133618.1, read on the forward strand.
ACAGAAAAACAAATTCTATATAGCAAATTGGCATAGTCAAACAAGACAAATTCCCTCCTTGTATGTATTCAAAAAATATATCTAATTTCACACCCTAAGTCCATTAGGAGATGGATAGGATGCTTTATCATCAGTCCTCTGGAATTATGAAACAATTGCCTAGAATTAAAGACCTTGTACAATCTTGCCCCAAATTATCTTTCCAGCTTTTCCACATAGTCTATGCTCTAGCCACTAGACTGACTACTCATTATCCCCTAAATATATTCTATACATCCTTTCACCTCTGAGCCTTTGTTTATATTGTTCAATATGTTTAGAATATGCTCTGTCATCATCTTTGCATATTATTAGAGATTTAAGGAGATGTTAGTACATTCCCAGCACACGATAGTTTTTCAGAGACTCCATCTATTCATAGAAAAGTTATACCATTAAAAGATACCAGAATTGTTTTAGCAGATATTCCTAGTCCCGGACAACTCCAGGTTCTACAGGTTTGTAACTTCTCACCAAGAGAGAAAGAAGGAGATAACTTTCCATTCAGCTGAATGTGAATACACATGAGAAAAAAAGGGTGTTATCATACCAAAGCAACAAAACATACAAAATGTTGGAGGTAATTGACAAAGTTACACTATATTATGTCAGATACAACACACTTAAATAATATTGAGCCCCTAAGGGGACTTCATTATTAGCATTGATTCCTGAGTATCCTTTGGCCAAGATTTCAAGTTCTAAGTTTAATTCATATTACCAATTTAATTCATATAAATTCATATTCATCCAGCAGGGTGGAGGGATAAGGGTTGGAGCTGTTGGAATCAAGTTCTTATCTAGTTCAGTTCAGATGACTTGATAAATACTCACATTAGCTATTGTATAACCTCAAAGTCCACCTTATGGGTAATTGAGTGCATAGGGTAATCCTCTGAGAGTACCATTATTTTGGGACTACAGGCAGACATGAAGCAACTGCTTGAGGGAATGTTGAAGAAGACAGTTGAATGGACTGTTTTTTAAAATCCTTTACTATTCCCCAACCCTTGACCCATCCTTGTAGTACCAATGGTACCAGTGGTACCCTATGGCTATAAATCATAGATTTGCACAATCTCTAAAAAATCAATACTGTGTTCTAATTGTTCAGTGATAAAGAGAGCCATCTACACCCAGAGAGAGAACTATAGGAACTGAGTGTGGTTCACAACATAGCATTCTCACTCTTTTTGTTGTTGTTCTCTTGCATTTTATTTTGCTCCACTTTTTCTCTTGCATGGCACAATAATTGTATAAATATGTATGCATATATTGGATTTTACATATATTTCTACCATGTTTAACATATATCAGACTACTTGCCATCTAAGGGAGGGTGTGGGGGAAGGGGAGAAAATTGGAACACAGGGTTTTGCAAGGGATAATGTTGAAGAACTGTCCACATACATTTTGAAAAATAAAAAGCTTTAATAATTTTCTTTAAAGAGAATCAATACTGTGGATCAGGTCAAGTCAACAAGTATTTATTAAGTACCAACTCTGTGCCAGGCACTGTACTAAGTACTAGGTTACTTAAAGGGAAATGGGGAATATAACCAGCCTGTAGCAATTGAAAATCTGTGTACAAGAAGTGACAGAAAATATATCATCCAGGCAACAGATGATGAAGAAAAAAAAACGAGTGAGCTAGGAATGGGTCAGGATAGCAAACAAAGTACAAGGGTTACTTTATTAAATGTCCTAGAAGAAGGCCTTTAGCAATTTAGATAAAACTTAATAAGTGGATTTATGGGAGGATATGAAATCTGCGAGAATTATACAGGATGAGAAGGCATGGATACATTGTAATCTGCAGCAGTGGAAGGATTATCTACATGACAGATTAATTGAAATGCAAAAAAAAAAATAAAAAGGAATGAATGAATGCATCAAAAACATTTATAAAGTGCTTCTAATGTACCAAATATTATGCTAAGTGCTAGAAATACAAATAGAAAATCAAAGGAAGTTCCTGATTTCAAGGAACTTACTTTCTAATAGTGGGAGACAATACATATAGAGTGGTGGGCTAGAAGTGGGGAGTGGTCTGTCAGGCCTTTTATTTTGAAAAGTTATAAGCACAGAGAATAAAGCCCTAGGCAAATATATGAGCAAACCATTTTAATTTTTATTATTTGTTTAATTTTTTTCCCCTGAGGCTGGGGTTAAGTGACTTGCCCAGAGTCACACAGCTAGGATGTGTTAAGTGTCTAAGACCAGATTTGAACTTGGGTCCTCCTAAATTCAAGGCTGGTGCTCTATCCACTGCACCATCTAGCTGTCCCCTATTTGTTTAAATTAAATCTTTTTATTTTCAAAACATATGCATGGATAATTTTTCAACATTAACCCTTACAAAACCTTGTCTTCCCATTCCCCCCCTTCTCCCACCCCCTGCCCTAGATCACAAGTAATCCAATATATGTTAAACATGGTAGAAATACATGATAAATCCTATGCATACATAGTTAAACAATTATCTTAGCAAGCCATTTTTAATAACAATGACAGTACTGCTTTGTTTATGATTCTAGAAATACAGAATACTCCTTGGAAGGGGTAGAGGGTCCTTGCATTCAGGCAGCATGGAGGTTAATGGGAAAATGGCCAGGGAATAAATCCAATCATGACTGGAGATTTTTCTAAATATAATGAATCATATGATGCTCTTATGATACATAAGGAAGACCCTGATATGTAAGAGTATCATTGTCATTATCAGTTATCATCATCATCTTCATTAGTTTGACTTTATCAAAGACCTAAGTCTTCATTAAGAATTTTGAGAACTCCTAGTGTGATAACTCTGTCCCCTTGTAGAGCTCTAAAAACAAAAGACAGCACCCTGAACAAAAATCTATGACAAAAATCTTTGTGCAATTAAGTAGAATTCTGGACCTAGAAACAGGAAGATCTGAGTTCAAATTTGGCTAGCTATGTGGTCCTAGGCAAGTCACTTAACCTGCCTCAGTTTCCTCATCGATAAAAAATGGGGATAATAATAGCAGCCCAAAAAAGGGAAAACAATTTCCAATAAAACACTCATAATGAAAGAACAACAAAACTAAATAATTTATTTAGCTAGTAAAGTTATTTAGAGGGCAGAGTGGCTCCATAGTTAGAGAGCTGGTCTCAAAATTATGAAGATCTGGTTTCACATTCAGGTGCTACCCCTGATACCTACTGGATATATATCCTAGACAATCATTCACTTGACTTTTCAGTACCTTCAGACAACTCTTTTAGATTATAAATTGCAGGACAAATGATGACCTGAATTAGGTTAGCAATAAACAATCAACTAACAGTTAGTATACTATGTGCCAGACTGTGCTAAATTCTGGGAATACAAGGAAAGGCAAAAACACTGACCTCAAAGAACTGACTCTCTAATAGAGAGTCATATGGTGTGACTCACTTATCCAGTTATATATGCCTATACATATATATATATACATGCATAAGCATATATATATGCACAACTATATATATATACATATAGAAATATAGATACATATGTAAAAATAAAAATACATATATAGATATAAATATAATATAGATATACAGATGGATATAGATATTGATATCTATAAATATAGTTGACCATAGGATATGTTTATTATCAAAACATTGAGGACCCTAATGTCTAAATGTAATATTATCATTAAAATCATCATCATCATCATCATTGTTTTGGTTTCATTGAAGACTTAGAATTTTATTAGCATTACAATTTCTAGTGTGATAACTGTGTGTATACATTTACACACATACATACAGAAATAGAGACATATACAAACATGCATATGGATATAAAAATACATATGTAGATTGATGTATATAAATATGCATATAAACATAGAGAGATACATGTAAATATGCAGATATATTGCATAGATATATATATGTATCAGTATGCAGATATATATGTTATATATACATACATGGATATATACATAGATATACTAACTGATGTATATAAATATACATACAAATATAGAGAAACATATACACAAAAATATAGATATATAAAATCATTTCAAATATATAAATATATATATAAATATATATGTGGAAATATACAAATATCCATACAGATATAGTTATACAAATATAATAAATATAGTTTAGTGTATATAAATAGTGATCTGTATCTATATACATACAGATATATTTAAATTATTAGTAATAATTATATCCATGCTTAACCCTTCCTTTTCCTGCTGCTATTTCCATCCCAAAGTTATGATGATCTTGAAACTTGAAGCCTCATGAAAATCTGTGGTAGGATTTTTTTTAAAGTAAAAATCCCTAGAGGAAACAAAATTCATAAATCCTGAACAATGTCACTGTGGCAGAAAAGGAAGCATATTGTGCCTGCTGCCAGAAGTCATTTTACAATTCCAGCTCTGGCCACTTTCATTAATCCCTGCCGTTTCCATTTAATTTGGAGGACTGCACAGAATGTCCTAAACACAACTGTTGGCTGTGTTATTCACCTTCATTTTAGATTCCCTGTTTGACTCTGACATCAGCATACATTAACAATTTCTACACTCACAAGACTTACGCCATTTCAAATATGCTTTGACTTTGAGGGAGGGGCTGTTTCAGTGGTTTGTGGAGAGCTTTTAATGCTTCCATTCCTGGGATACACACCAAGAATGAGGCAGTTGGGTATATATAGACAACACATGTCATTTTGGCTGAAGAAGGACTTCTCATGGTTAAGTGTTTGGTTATTTTTTCGTGTACTAGAGAGGGTCATGGGAAGGCTGTCTTAGGTACCTCAATGATGACCTCAGGCTGTAAGGAATGGCCAACGATTTAGTTACAAATAGATTGGCCCATAAAATATAATTCTCTAGCACTGAGGAAATGCAAAATATATTTATTTGTCTCTTAGGATGGGGGTAGAAAATGGGCTTAGAAAAGGTTAATTAAGGTTAATAAGGAGAATAATAATATTTAGAGCTCTAGTTAAGATTAGAAGACTTACTTTAGATTGCCAAAAAATTATTAAGTACCTACTTTGCACAAGCACTCTAAAATATATTTTTACACATATAAGATCAATTCCAAAATTAATTTTTGAGATGAAATTAATTGTAACAAGGTGAAGATGGTTTTCCAGATATCTACCAAAATGGAAACACAATCTCATTGATATGGATATTTCATCCCTTATATGAAGATGATCAATATGGATCTTTTCATGCGACACGATTCTTTTTTAAGTTCTCCCATAAATCCTCCATAGTGACTTGCTTAGAGTCACACAATTAACATATTCCAAAGCCAGGATTTGAATGAATATCAATTAATGTTAACAAGTCTGGCATTCCTTTCATTATATCAAGCTTCACATCGAGGCTGTCTCCACAAAAATTCAAAATAACTAGCTGATTTGGTTGATTTGATAAAGAGATCAGGCCTTTTATTTTGAAATTGAGAGGTGGGGAATGGAGTATAAAAAGCAAAGCAAAGAATGAATAGGAATAAATGTTACTTTTTCAGCTAAATGTTAGATATTGTTGATCAAGTGCTGATCTTGACAGCTAGGGAGAGCACCATCCATTAGTGGTTGGAAGAGTCAGGAAGGCATGAGTTCAAATATTACCCCATACAGATTGACTGTGTTACTTGAGCAAATTTCTTAATGTTTGTCTTCCTTTCCTCAATCTGTAAAATGGGAATAACCTTCTTCTCTAAGGTGTTGTGAGGAACAAACAAGACAATCTTCATTGTCATTAAACTGGTAGGCTTTGCACATGTTGTTCTATATTGCAGAGTAAATTCAAAGTATTTTAACATCATTGAGAAAATAAATATTTGCTATAGGAATGAAATTAGATTGTTTGCTAAAAGGTATCAAAGGGACATCTACAATGGAAGGTAGATAGGAGGCTATAATCTTCTCCAAACTAGGATTTTTTTTCTAGCATCTTAAGTGGGAAAATGGAATTATGATTGGCCGTAAACATCTCATGAATTTGCTCTTCACCAATAATTATGTTCTGATCATAAATGATAATGGATACTAAAGTATGATGTAATACAAAAAGTGTGAAATTGAGGGTCAGGAGGCCCTAGGTTCCATTTCCATGTGACTTTGGGCAATCAATTCATTCTGGAAGTCTTTTGTTCCATTGAAATTAGAGAATAACATTAAAAGATTAATGTAGAGTCTCCACAAAGATTTCTATACTGCACTAGCATTAATCTGGACATTCTGAGGAAAGAGATCAATATACATCTACTACTTAGCCCTTTCTAAGATTTGAAGTATTCTAAACTCTATTTACAATTCAAATAGTTTAGTGAGCTTAAGCTTTACCTTTAAACAACATAGGTCAGTACCTACCCTGAAAGGCCTTTTTGAAAACTCTCTCACTCCCTCATCCCAAAATCTCTCTTCCACTAGCATGTGGTGGTACCTATAATTCCATCATCAGGATATAATTACTTTGACTTAAGGCAACGATTTATAACTTGAGAAGCATTAGCTTAAAAAAATTATATAACCATATTTCAGTATAATTGGCTTCCTGTTTTCTTTTATTGTATTATTTAGAAATATTATTTTGAAAAGAGGGATGTTGGCTTCATCAGACTGGCAAAGGAATCTGGACATAAAAAATTGGGGGGAATCAGAAAAGCATTTTTATAGGACATGGATAGAATATGAGTTAAGCCTTGATGTTATAGGCTTGAAGAAAGAATGGCAGTGAGGTACACTTAGTCTACAGATAGAGCAACTGAGTTTAAATCCTGCTTCTGGTGCTTATTCCTCTTGCACAATGGACAGGTCATTTAATTTCTTTGAACCCCAGCTTTTTCAGTTATTAAATGAAGAGTCTAAAATAGGTGGTCCCTGAGATTTCCTCCCAATTCTACCTTCTAAGATCCTGAGTAAGTGGATTCGAAATTCAAAGTAAATAAAATAAAAGTATAACTTAATAATGCGGGAAAGGGAAGAATAATGACTTTTGGGATCAAGGGGGAGGCAGGGATCTGGGAGGTAGTACCTAAGTTGATTGATCATGCAGAGGTAAGGAAAGAATGCCTTCTGAGATTGGAGGAAAGCCTATGTAAAGACACTAAGGCGAGATGGAAAGTTTGGACCAAGAATAGCAAGTTGGTGGAAATCAAAGTAGGGAAGATGCCAATGACAATCTCCACAAATTTTCTTGGGACCAGCCCTGGATGTGGTTTTCCTTCTGGGTAGCAGCCCCAGTTTAGTGCAGATTTTTCAGTGGAGGAACAACAATTATGTCCCTTACCTGTTCATATGTGTGTGGCCAAAGGACCCTTCTGTTCGGCATTGCTCAGACTGCATATCTACTAGTGGGGTCTCAGTGGCTACAACTGCAGTATGTGGCAAAGGATGTTCAATTTCAAGGTTGCTTAGACATCTGGGGGAATGCTAAGCTGGAATGAGCTTCCTATGGTGGCCATTCTTTGAAGCCTGGAGCAAACTTTATTTTCTCCTCAGGCTCTTTACAAAGGAACTCCTCTACAAGTTCCTCCAAGAAAACTTACTTTGGGAACCATCTTTCTGAGCCTAATAGCAGATCTGAGCCACAAAAGATGCCAGGTGGTGACTACAAAATAGTCTAGTCCACATGCCAGCCTCATACTGCCTGTGTCACTGAGGTTATCAAAAGGCAAAATATGATCTTTCTCAGATTTGGCAACAATAATTCTCTGACTGGAAATGAAAATCGGTCCTCTTGTAGCCAAAGTCAGAGTTAAATGAGTAAGTTTTCTAGTCAGGTTGGTCTTTAAAACCAGGAGGTAGCGCACTGGGCCAAAGTCCCTGATGGGAATGTACATTCCAGCATTTGGTAATTAGGCCAAACAGCTGGAAGTTCAATTCAAGAGATTGGAGGCAAATGTGTGGATTGGAAAAGGAAAGCTGCTCCCAGCCAAGAAAGGGAATGAAGGAGCAGCAGAGCTAAATAACTTAAGAATTGTGTGACCCTTTAAAGACTTGTGAATGAATGACAAAAGCAGTTCAACCTATTTAGCTACATAATAATGAACCTTTATAAAGAGAGCTGTCAGACAAATGTGTTTGTGATTCAGAACAAAGAATTAACATGTGTCAAAAGGTCCAGTGTCTATAACATTAAATATGAATGATTGGGAACAACAACAAAAAAAGTCACAGCCAAAAAGCTCTGTGTCAAAACAACCAAGGGGACAGAACCCAAGGGAATCTTTATCTTCATTATTAGGCACCTAATACTTCCAGAGTTAAAAGCCTATAAGAGCTGATTCAAGAAAATGAAATCTTTCTTTCTTTCTTTGATTCCTGGTTCTCTATCCTTTCCTTATTCTTTAGTCCTCTCTAGAGTCCATGCCTGAATCACTGGACTTCCACTACCATGCCATGGTGATCTCTTCACGCTGGAACTATATTCTTTTTACTAGCCAATTTCTCCTCAAAACTCCATTCTAAGGAAAAATCCTAGACCACTCACATCTTCATTCCTCTCAGAACTGTACTTTGTTGTTCTTGAGTTGTTTCAATAAGGTTCAATTTTTCTTGTATCTGACTTTTCATGAATATTTGGGATTTGCAAAGAATATATATATATATATATATTTTTTTTTTTTTTTTAATTTGGGATTTTCTTGTCAAGAATACTAGTCTGCCATTTCCTTCTTTGGCTCATTTTACAGATAAGGAACTGAAGCAAGCAGAGTTTAGCAATTTGTCCAGGATCCCACAGCTAGTAAATATCTGAAGCCAGATTTGAATTCATGAAGATGAGAAGTTGAATCTTCTTGATTTCAAGCCCAGTGCTGTAACCACTGTACCATCTAGATGCCCTCAGGACTCTATTACTGACTCTCTAAATTATCTTCACCATCCTCCTATATACTCCCTCTTTTCCACACCCATTTTATGTGCTGCCTTCCAACAATAGAACACAAACTTCTTGAAGGCATGAATTGTCTCTCTCTTATTATATGTATTTTTCATGGTTAATAATCCTGTGTTAGGCACTTAGCAAATGCTTAATTGTTAATTACTTCTTTTCTTTTTTTGCTTTTGTCACTTCTTCCTATTACTTCTTTAAGGTCTCTCAGCTCCAGCCTTTTATTTAAAAATTAATTTTCTCATTTTTGTAGTTATATCTAACATAATACAAGGCATAGTAGGCACTTAATGAATGTCTATTTAATTTAATTTTATTAATTATTTTTTGCATTTGTATTATAATGTAGTCTGCAATTGTGGAGAAAGAAGAAAAAAGAATAACCCAAAAGGGGCAATTCTTTTCAGGGGAATAAAGTTCATTACAGCAAAAAGTCACTCTGACAAATGGATCTGTGTCCTTTCTATGATTCCTCTATTTCTACCTCCTCATTTTCTTTAACTACTCCACACCCAAGTTCATTGCAAATTTGTCCTCAGATACCTAGTAGCTAAGAGAGTCAGTCACACTTAACTTAAGCCCTCAGTTTCCTCATCTGTGAGATAAGCTAGAAGAAAATGACAAACTGTTCCATTATCTTTGCCAAGAAAACCCCAAATGGAGTTACAAAAAGGGAGACATGACTAGAACTAAAGAACAGCAAACTCTACACCCTTCTTCTTTCTTTTTCTCTTAACGTTTCTGTGTTAGAAGGAACCTCAGAAAAACCCATATTTGACCAGGAATTCATTTTGTAAAATAACAAAAAAGTAGTAATTCAGCCTTTGATTGAAAACCTCAGGAGAAGGGAAATCTATTGCCTCTTCAAATAATAGGAAAGCACTGTAAGTGGAAGACGTTGTTGCCCTGCATGTGATATTTGGGGCACTGTGTTATTAGCAATAGTCAAAATTAATTTCTGATCTATTTTTTTCCTTAAGCCTAGAGTATGACAGTATGTCACTATATTAATTATCCTTTGAGGGAGTGTGATATCTGAGACCAGATAGTGATCTCATTGAACTATGGGCATACTTTGAAAATATTGCTGGTTTAGTTCAAGACCATATCAATAAAGCAAGTCTCACAAATGTTTTGGTTTCCCAATGCAAATAAAACTTATGATTGGGTAAAACAGCAAATCATAGACATAATTAATAACTTCACCCAAGAAAATGACAATAATGAGACATCATACCAAAATGTGTGGGATACAGCCAAAGCAGTAATTAGGGGAAGTTTTATATCTCTACAGGGCTACCTGCATAAAATAGAGAAAGAGAGGGCCAATGAATTGGGCTTACAACTAAAATTGCTAGAAAAGGAACAAATTAAAAACCCCCAGACAAACACAAAACTTGAAATTCAAAAAATAAAAGGTGAGATTAATAAAATTGAAAGTAAAAAAACTATTGAATTAATTAATAAAACTAAGAGTTGGTTTTATGAAAAAACCAACAAAATAGACAAACCCTTAGTAAACCTGATTAAAAAAAGGAAAGAGAAAAAGCAAATTGATAGTCTTGAAAATGAAAAGGGTGAACTCACCACTAATGAAGAGGAAATTAGAACAATAGTTAGGAGCTACTTTGCTCAACTTTATGCCGATAAATTCGATAACTTAAATGAAATGGAAGAATACCTTCAAAAATATAGCTTGCCCAGATTAACAGAGGAAGAAGTAAGTAGTCTAAATAGTCCCATCTCAGAAAAAGAAATAGACCAAGCTATTAACCAACTTCCTAAGAAAAAGTCCCCAGGACCAGATGGATTTACAGGTGAATTCTACCAAACATTTAAAGAACAACTAACTCCAATGCTATGTAAACTATTTGAAAAAATAGGGATTGAAGGAGTCCTACCAAATTCCTTCTATGACACAGACATGGTACTGATACCTAAACCAGGTAGATCAAAAACTGAGAAAGAAAACTATAGACCAATTTCCTTAATGAATATTGATGCTAAAATCTTAAATAAGATATTAGCAAATAGACTTCAGAAAATCATCCCCAGGATAATACACTATGACCAAGTGGGATTTATACCAGGAATGCAGGGCTGGTTTAATATTAGGAAAACTATTAGTATAATTGACCATATTAATAATCAAATTAATAAAAACCATATGATCATCTCAATAGATGCAGAAAAGGCATTTGATAAAATCCAACATCCATTCCTACTAAAAACGCTTGAGAGTATAGGAATAAATGGACTATTCCTTAAAATAATAAGGAGCATATATTTAAAACCTTCAGTAAACATCATATGTAATGGTGATAAACTAGAACCTTTCCCTGTAAGATCAGGAGTGAAACAAGGTTGCCCACTATCACCATTACTATTCAATATAGTACTAGAAACTCTAGCCTTGGCAATAAGAGCCGAGAAAGAGATCCAAGGAATTAGAGTAGGAAATGAAGAAATCAAATTGTCACTTTTCGCAGATGACATGATGGTATACTTAGAGAACCCCAAAGACTCTGCTAAAAAGCTATTAGAAATAATTCAGAATTTTAGCAAAGTCGCAGGATACAAAATAAATCCACATAAATCCTCAGGATTTTTATACATTACCAACACAATCCAACAGCAAGAGATACAAAGAGAAATTCCATTCAAAATAACAGTCGATAGTATCAAATATTTGGGAATATATCTACCAAAGGAGAGTCAGGAATTATATGAGCAAAATTACAAAACACTTGCCACAAAAATAAAGTCAGATTTAAATAATTGGAAAGACATTCAATGTTCTTGGATAGGCCGAGCCAATATAATAAAGATGACAATACTCCCCAAACTAATCTATTGATTTAGTGCTATACCAATCAGACTCCCAAGAAACTATTTTAATGACCTAGAAAAAATAACAACAAAATTCATATGGAAGAATAAAAGGTCGAGAATTGCAAGGGAACTAATGAAAAAAAGTCAGAGGAAGGTGGTCTAAGTGTACCTGATTTAAAGCTATATTATAAAGCAACAGTCACCAAAACCATTTGGTATTGGCTAAGAAATAGACTAGTTGATCAGTGGCATAGGTTAGGTTCACAGGACAAGATAGTGAATAAAAATAGCAATCTAGTGTTTGACAAACCCAAAGATCCCAAATTTTGGGATAAGAATTCATTATTTGACAAAAACTGCTGGGAAAACTGGAAATTAGTATGGCAGAAACTAGGCATGGACCCACATTTAACACCACATACTAAGATTAGATCAAAATGGGTCCAAGATTTAGGCATAAAGAACGAAATCATAAATAAATTGGAGGAACATGGGATGGTTTACCTCTCAGACTTGTGGAGGAGGAAGGAGTTTGTGTCCAAGGGAGAACTAGAGACCATTATTGATTACAAAATAGAACATTTTGATTACACCAAATTAAAAAGTTTCTGCACAAACAAAACTAATGCAAACAAGATTAGAAGGGAAGTAACAAATTGGGAAAAAATTTTTACAGTTAAAGGTTCTGATAAAGGCCTCATCTCCAAAATATACAGAGAATTGACTTTAATTTATAAGAAATCAAGCCATTCTCCAATTGATAAATGGTCAAAGGATATGAACAGACAATTTTCAGATGATGAAATTAAAACTATTTCCACTCATATGAGAGAGTGTTCCAGGTCACTATTGATCAGAGAAATGCAAATTAAGACAACTCTGAGGTATCATTACACACCTGTCAGATTGGCTAAGATGGCAGGAACAGATGACGATGAATGTTGGAGGGGCTGTGGGAAAACTGGGACACTGATGCATTGTTGGTGGAGTTGTGAAAGAATCCAACCATTCTGGAGAGCAATCTGGAATTATGCCCAAAAAGTTATCAAAATGTGCATACCTTTTGACCCAGCCATACTACTACTGGGCTTATACCCCAAGGAACTACTAGAGAAGGGAAAGGGTCCTGTATGTGCCAAAATGTTTGTGGCAGCCCTTTTCATAGTGGCTAGAAGCTGGAAGATGAATGGATGTCCATCAATTGGAGAATGGTTGGGTAAACTATGGTATATGAATGTTATGGAATATTATTGTTCTATAAGAAATGACCAACAGGAGAAATACAGAGAGGCTTGGAGAGACTTACATCAACTGATGCTGAGTGAAACGAGCAGAACCAGAAGATCATTATACACTTCAACAATGATACTGTACGAGGATGTATGCTGATGGAAGTGGATTTCTTCAACATAGAGAAGAGCTAATCCAATTCCAATTGATTAATGATGGACAGAACCAGCTACACCCAGAAAAGGAACACTGGGAAATGAATGTAAACTGTTATTTTTACCTTCTGAATCCAATTCTTCCTGTGCAACAAAAAATTCGGTTCTACACACATATATTGTCTCTAAATTATACTGTAATATATTTAACATTTATAAGACTGCTTGCCATCTGGGGGAGGGGGTTGGGGGAGGAAGGGAAAAAAATCTGAATAGAAGTAAGTGCAAGGGATAATGTTGTAAAAAATTACCCATGCATATGTACTGTCAAAAATGTTATAATTATAAAATAAAAAAAAATAAAATAAAATAAAACTTATGTATACATTTGGTGTAGTTTATTAAGTATGCGATAATATTATGTCTAAAAAAACCCAATGTACATTTCTTAATTAAGAAATACTATATTGTTAAAAATACATTAATCCATCATCTGAACCCTCAGTGAATGATAATATTTCTGCTGATGAACAGTCTTGATTTTATATTGATGACTAATGATTGATTAAGGTGGTAGTTGCTGATGGCTGTGGTAAATTCTTAATAAGACTTCAATGACTGACTTCCTTTCACATGAACACTTAGAGCCCATTATAGAGTTATTATTTGGTCTAATTTCAATGTTGTTTTATCTCATAGAATAGGAAAGTCAGAGGAAAGGGAGAGAAATGAGGAACTGCCAGTTGATAGAATAATCAAGAATACATTTAACATTTATTAATTAAGTTTATCATCTTAATGCATGTCTATTTAATTTAATTTTATTAAGTTTTTTGCATTTGTATTATAATGTAGTCTGCAATTGTGGAGAAAGAAGAAAAAGTAATAACCCAAAAGGGGCAATTCTTTTCAGGGGAGCACAGTTGATAGCTCCCCAAGACAATTAAAATAGTTTCACCAAAGATCATTAATCACAGATCACCATAACAAATGTAAATACAATGAAAATGTTTGAAATATTGTGAGAATTACCAAAATATGACATGAAGAACACAAGCTTTTGGGAAAATGGCGCCAATATACTTGTTAAATGCAGAATTTTCATAAATATTAAATTTGTAAAAACAAAACAAAATATCTGCAAAGTGCAATAAAGGAAAATGCAATTAAAAATATAGCTTATATATACTAGAATAGTAGCAGCAGCCTCAGTTTCTGACTCATGCCTGGGATTCTATCCCAAGATTGCAGTATCTTTTCTTGCCACCAGAGGGCATTCAGTCTGTAAATGCCTAGGCAGCTGCCCTACCACCATAGAACCGAACTTCAAGCAACAGCCTGAGCAACTTAGACCCATACTGGGTTGAATTCAACACTTCTAAGGAAATGAATAACAATTGAAACTACAACTCTAGAAACGCCACCCCATATCAAGACTCTGTTCTCTATAGTCAACTTCCATCCATTTCTCTTAAACTTGACACATAGGCAAGGTTAATCAAGGTCATCCAAGTGTAGAACTTCATATTTACTGCTGTTAAATTTCATCTTGTTTGATTTGTGCCAGCCTTTTAGCCTGATGATATCTTTATAATCCTGACTTTGTCAATAAACATATTTGCCGCATCACTTAGTTTTGTGTCCCTTCAAAATGTGAGAAGCTTTCATATAAGTAGTTTATTGAAGCACTAAACAGCATGGGGTCAGGGACATACATTCCTAGGGCTCTACATTAAAGACAGATCCAGTAACTCAAGAAATTTCAAAATCAGCCTGTGCTATTATCCATTGCACGTTTACATGCTTATAAAAATAGTATGAGAAACTACCAAATATTTTTATGAAATCTAGGTAAACCATGATCTTCAGCATTCTTAATGATCTTCTTTCCAATCTTGTAATCCTATCAAGAATAGAAATAGGATTAATTGATTATCTGTCCTAGATAAAGTCATGTTTTATGATCATTACTCTTTCTGTAAGTTAATAATAAACCATTCCTTTGATGATAAGTTTTGAAAATTTGGCCAGAATTTAGTCATCTTCACTGTCCTGCAGGACCATTTCCTTCTCTTCCCTTTTCTGGAAGATCAAAATATCACTTATACTTCTCCAATTCAAGTTTGTTTGTTTTATTTACTAATTTGGTTGTTTTGGTTTGGTTTTATTGAAAATTAATTTTTCTAATTTGGAGGATTTTGATTTTGATTTTCAAATTCTCTATCTCCCTCCAACCTCTCCCTGACACAGTGAGAAGGCAAAAAATATGACACCCATTTTATGTATATGAAATCATAAAAAGCATTTCTTTATTAATCATGTTGCCAAGAAAAATAAGAAAAGAAGAAAATGTCCTTCTATCTGCACTTACAGTTCATTAGTTCTCTAATTAGAAGTAGATGCAATAATAACATTTTTCATCATGAGTTCCTTGGAAATGTTATGGGTCAGAATTGTTAAGTCTTTCATAATCGATTATTGTTCCACTTTTGCTGTAACTATGTTAACGTTCTCCTGACTTCACTTTGCATCAGTTCATGTGTATTCCCAATTTTTTTTTTTCGGAAACCGTTTTGCTAATAATTTCTTATAGCACAATAGCATTCCACCACATTCATATATCATAACTTGTTCATCTATTCCTCCATTGATGGGCATCCCCTCAGTTTCTAATTTTTGCCACCACAAAAAGAGTGGATAAAAACATGTTTGTATATGTAGGTTTTTTCTTTTTCTTTGATTTCTTTGGGATATAGATCTATATGTAGTATTTCTGTATCAAAGTGTATAAAGTTTTAGGCAAAATTCCAAAATAATTTCCAGAATGAAAGGACCAGTGCACAACTCCAATAATAGTTGCATTAGTGTGTTTATTTTTCAACATACTTTTTAATATTTGTCATTTTCCTTTTTGATCATTAGACAATCTGATGTGGGTAGGTAGTACTTCAGAGTTGTTTTAATTTGTATTTTTCTAACTTTTGGTGATTTGTTGAATTTTTCATATAACTATCAATAGTTATTTTTTTTTTTTAATTTCTTCTGAAACTGCTTGTTCACATTTTTCAGCCACTTCTTATCAATTGTGGAAAAATTCTTATTTTTAGAAATTCAAATCACTTCCCTATTTTAAAAAAAGACCTTTATCAGAAAAACATGTTGTAAATTCACATACAAATACCCCCCATTTCATACTTTTCTTTTTAATTTTAGTTGCATTGATTTTATTTGTGCAAAAAATGTTTAAATTAAATAAAATCAAAATTACTCATTTTACTCCCTGTTATCATTTCTATCTCTTATTAGATCATGAGCTCTTTCACTATTGGTAACTCTTCTAAGCAATTTTTTTCCTCTGTGCTCTCCTAATTTCCTTATGATATCATCTTTTATATTTAAGTCATATACTTATTTTGAGCTTCTTAGTATATAATGTAAGATGTTGGTCTATGCCTAATTTCTTTCAGACTCCCTTCTTCAGTTTGGCTGTCTCTATAATTGGTTCAGAAAATATATCTTCAAGTTCTTTCAGCATCTTGAGATAGATTTATCTTAGATTTTGTTGATTTTAAACAATCAACTATAGTTTGGCCTCTCAAACTTTGGCCTCTTAGTTACCTTGTGCTTCAAATCATTTTTGGTCACTTTTGTTCTGCCTTTTCTGGTCCAAGATCATTCAATTCAAGTCAATAAGTCAAGTCCACAAGCATTTACTAAGTACTATTAGGCAGATAGGTAATATAGTAAAGAGCATCAGGCCTAGAATCAGGAAAATTCAGCTTCCTGATTTCAAATCTGGCTTCAAACACTTATTAGCTGTGTGACCCTTGCAAGTGATTTAACTTCCACCTATCTCAGTTTCTTATCTATAAAATGAGTTGAAGAAGGAAATGGAAAAACCATTCCAGTATCTCTGCCAAGAATACCCAAATACATAGAATAGGGCATAATTGAAATGACTGGAAAACAAAAACTACTTGCCAACCAATATCAGACTTAAAAAGAATGGAAAGGTAAAATGGGGCCAGAAAAAGCAAAAGGAGATGAGAAGCTCTACCATGTAACCATGATCCCCTTTTTTCTGAACAATAGTTATATCCCTTCTTTCATTCTTTGCACTGGGGTTTGGGGATTAGGAAATGAAGAGGGAGATTTAAGATTTAGATAAGATCTGGTTCCTGCCTTTTCAGTTGTGGAAGCAGTGTGCCATAGTGATTAGAGGGGAGGACTTAGATTCTTGAAGACCTGTGTTAGAATCTCTTTTTATATACATAGAGTATGACTCTAAGCATGCCATCTAAGAGTCAATTTCTTCATCTATAAAACAATGATAAAAATAAACAATTACAAGTCAGATGACATGATATATAATGTATTATAAATCATAAAGTAATATAGAATTTTAGTTGTTAATAAGAGTATGACCCTAAAATGTGATTATGATAGGCAAAATTGTCTAATAAATATGTTCTTGAGACAATGTGGAGTAGTAGATACAAAGTGAGCCTTGGATTCAAGATATCTTGAGTTCAAGTCCTGGATCTGATACAGATTTAATTATTATACCTTAATCAAGCCATTTAATCTCTTAGTGTCACTGGCAACTTTCAAAGAATATAAATTACCCAGCATATTTCCATCTGCACTGGTAAAGGGAATTTTCTCATTGGGAGTTGTCTTGGCTAAAGAAAGCACAGATTCAGGTCCCTCAGAATGTACATTAAGATATGTACATAAAAGTGTTATATGAGACCTAAGGGAGAAGAACAGTAATAACTGAAAGATGAAGGAAGACTACAGAGAAAGATGGTATGTTTAGTATGAAGAATGAGAAGTGTTTAAGTGGACCACCCACAAGTTAGGCCCATGCAAGGTATTAAAAATATAAAAATAACAAGGAAAAGAGTAGAGTAGATGAGATGTTGAGGGAGGACTAGCATCTCCAGTAAGAGGGCTTGCTAATCTCTTTTTAGGGATGCTCACCCACCTTTTGTGTCCATCTGTCACTTGAATTTCATCTGTGATTCCAAGAAAGAAGTACAAGCAAGTACAGCAGTCAAACTCCAATCCCTCAGAGAGCAAAACCAGATTGACGATAGCCAAAAAGGCTTCAGGTCCATTCCAATTCTTCCAGATTATATTAATAAGATTTTAAAAGGGGAAAATGGTGAATCAACATATACAGAAAGGGAAAGACAGTATTCCAGGTATGGATAACATTCCCCCAAAAGGTGCAAAGGTAGGAAAATTCAGGGCATGCTAATCTGCTTGAGAGAATGAACCTTGTCTCATAAATAAAATTTCATCTTTCATTATATATGTATCTCAGCAAGAATGTCCCTTGTATTTAAAACAGTACACTGGGAACAATTAAAGGAGTAGAAAAAAACCCTTTGCTTTAAATAAACTTGATTTTAGGAACACAGAATCTTGAATTTGAGGGATTGATAAAACAAGGTCTCAATATGGTTGAATAGATTCAAAAGCTAGAAATTCTATATTAGTAAAAGTGAATTTATTTAAAGCTACGATAAATCTCAGTGCTCTGCTCTGTATACACTGGGTGTTTTACAAATGCTAATAATAAGAAACATAATAAGACAGCTAAGAACTGGAAGTTCTATTCCGAGATACTGTAAGATCATATTGGCCCTACTGGGATTTCTCCCTGTTGCAGAAGTTATCTACACCCTTAAAATGGGAAAATAAGAAGATATATTCTTTCTTAGTGAATGAAACAGCAAAGTATTCCTCTACTCTCAAAATGGACTTTGGTCCTTTTGAGTTATAGAAACACACCTAGTAGGAACTAGCCACTTTGCTTTCCTGTTTTCCTGGCCCATCAGATGATTAATGTCCCTTCTCAGAGTAAAATAAGCAGAAGTAGAATTGTTAGCAATTTACCAGTTCCTTTCCACCCCAATTCTCTTTAGCAAACATAGAAACATCTCTGAAAAAATGAAGCAACTATCTGATTACTCTGAACCAAACATATGTGCTTTCCACAGAGTATGATAGCATGTCTTGTTTGAGGCATCCCTTAGTCTTAAGATTGCCATACATACTGAGAAAGGAATGTTAAGGTAAGAAACCAGATTCCAACTAATCTAAATGAATTTCATTCAACTAAAAGAAGGGGATCCTAAAATACAAGTTTCTGAGCATTGCTTGTCCACTAGGGAAGGGATGCGCTCTGTGGATAATCTGCCTTGGATATCTCCCTCTCTTTCCAGCTATACATTGCTATGTAATAATAGCCTGATAGGATTCCAACCTGAGGCTGAATCCTTAGGGATGATGGTACCCAACATGAACTCATTCTTCAGTGACTGATAAATTCAAAATTCCTATAATCTCTCCATCCCAGTGATTCTGAACAAGCAGCTGTCATTATTCAAATCCTGTTCTCCATCTCTATTTATCTAATCCTTTCTTCCTTTTCTCAACACAAACCACTTTTCACCACCACAAATCCCACTCTAAAGCTACCACTCTTCCACTGTTCTTCCTGCTCCATGCATAAAGTTGCTTTCATTTTAATTTTTGTCTTCTCCTCCTTCTTCCATCCTCTGGCTCTCACTGAGATCTAACTCCCTCCTGATAACACAACTTCTATGCCCTTTCCAGCACTGATTGCACTTTCATTCATATCTCACAACTCACTGGTCAAAGTAAGGAAATTGAAATACTTCTTGTTCCAATTCCATTTCCACATTCTCTTTTTACCACCATTATTCAATAACTTCATTCTGAAGTTCACTTAATCCATATCTTCTATCAATTTATATTTTTGTTGTTGTCTATCGATCTCCCAGACATTTCCCTTTTATCTTCAATGAATTCAGAGCATGGCTTACAATCTCTTTTTCCTCCCAAATGCCAGTCCTTGTAGGAGGAACCTCAACAAACATATTGAACTCCCTTTAAGACACTAACCTTCCAATTTCTTAACTCATTCATATTCCATGTCCTATTCCTTCACCTACATGAGCAGCCCTTTAATTTTGTCCTCCCCTATAAATGATCCACTTCCATGTCAATAAATTCTGAAATTCTCTTATTTGATTATAATCTTTTGTTGTTCTAGCTCTCCCTCTGCCTTGCAGACCCAAATCTTGGTCTTTGTCCTCACCACAATCTCTACTCTGTCTATCCTTCTGTTCTTTCTCAGGCCATCAGCCCTGCATTGTCTACACTTTTTTTCTTCCCCATCTTGACTATGTAGTGAACTGGTTCTATTGTACTGGTCCTTTTTTGCTGAGTTCTTTCCCTTATCCCTGATTTTCCCTGCCAAATCTCGGTAGTGGATCAGTCTTCCCACAATTCTCTGCCTTTGCTTCTACTTGTACACTGTTGAAGAGAGAGGTTAAGAAAATCATAAAATCATGTTCACTGGGTCTACTAAAGATTTATATTACATGACCTCAATTAGGCTGTCACTAAGGCAAGGCAACCCTTTTTATAGCTCCCTAATTGACTTGTTATCCCACTCACTATGGTGGCTTTCCCAATCCTTTTTAACTGCCTCCAACTTCCCATGGCTTCTCCTCATTGCCTCATGTCTAGATTTTTGCTCAATTATCTCTCCACTCCACTCCATACTCCATAAAGGTATCAAATTGCTCTTACTAAAGTGACAGTCTGTTAACTTTCCACCATCCCCTCCATTTAATAAACTTCAAGAAATCCATATTATGTCCAGATCAAATATAAAATCCTCTGTTTAGTATTTAAGACTCTCCATAGACTGTTCTCCTACTACTTTTCCAAAATTTTTATACCTCGTACCCTACATACTATTTAATTAGGTAGCACTGGCCTTGTTCCTCAGACAACTCACTCTGTCTCCTGACTCTAAGCATTTTCACCAGCTATCCCTTTATTCCAAGAATTTCTTTTCTTCATTTTTACCTCTTGGTTTCCCTGGCTTTCTTCAAAACCCAGCTAAACGCTATCTTCTTAAGGAGGCTTTTCCTGATCCCCTTTAATGCTAGCACAACACCTCTTAATTATCTATTATTTATTTTGTTGATACATATTTGTTTGTATGTCTTCTTCTCAAGTAGACCATGAGAGCTCCTTAAGAACAGAAAGTTGTGTTGTTTTTTTTTTTTTAATTTTCTCTATATAGCTTTAATCACCGATTGAGTATTGCCTCAGTGAAACTGAAACTCATTAAAGACCATAGTTTAAAAAGGCCAAGGTCTCCCACTGCATCTAGGGCCATTTCCAATCATCCTGATCTAAATCTTGTCACTAGATCTAGATGGTTCTGGAGGAGAAAGTGAGGTTGGTGATTTTGGCTCTCTCACTTAAAAACCATGTCATGGAGATGCTTTTTCTTTGAGAATAAAGGATAAATAATGATTGCTAATGCTTAGCATATTGCCTAGAACATAATAATGTAGTTGTAGTACCTTCTTAGCCCTTGGACCAGTAACTAGTAGTCTTTTGAGAAAAGGATGCTTGATTCCAATATCCAGCTATAGCAAAGATACTAGTTTAGGGTTGAATATTCAACCATCTTTCCTAAGAAAAAATATCTTTGAGAAATTCCATTCCAAACAAATGTTGAGAGTATAAAGTATTTGGGAATCCATCTACCAAAGAATAGTCAGGAATTGTATGAGAAAAATTACGAAACACTTGCCAAAAAGTAAAGTCAGATTTAAATAATTGGAAAGACATTCAGTGCTCTTGGATAGGCCGAACGAATATAATAAAGATGACAATACTCCCCAAACTAATCTATTTATTTAGTGGTATACCAATCAGACTCCCAAGAAACTATTTTAATGACCTAGAAAAAATAACAACAAAATTCATATGGAAGAATAAAAGGTCGAGAATTGCAAGGGAACTAATGAAAAAAAAAAGTCAGATGAAGATGGTCTAAGTGTACCTGATCTAAAGCTATATTATATAGCAGCAGTCACCAAAACCATTTGGTATTGGCTAAGAAATAGACCGGTTGATCAGTGGAACAGATTAGATACAAAGGACAAAAAAGGGTACATCTATAGCAATCTAATCTTTGACAAACCCAAAGATACCAACATTAGGGATTAAAATTCATTATTTGGAAAAAACTATTGGGAAAACTGGAAATTAGTATGGCAGAAATTAGATATGGATCCACATTTAACACCATATACCAAGATAAGATCAAAATGGGTCCATGACTTAGGCATAAAGAATGAGATTATAAATAGATTAGAGGAACAGAGAATAGTCTACCTTTCAGACCTGTGGAGGAGGAAGGAATTTATGACCAGAGGAGAACTAGAGATCATTATTGATCACAAAATAGAAGATTTTGATTACATCAAACTAAAAAGTTTCTGTACAAACAAGACTAATGCAAACAAGATTAGAAGGGAAGTAATAAATTGGGAAAATATTTTTAAAGTTAAAGGTTCTGATAAAGGTCTCATTTCCAAAATATATAAAGAACTGACTCTAATTTATAAGAAATCAAACCATTCTCCAATTGATAAATGTTCAAAGGATATGAACAGACAATCCTCAGATGATGAAATTGAAATTATATCCACTCATATGAAAGAGTGTTCCAAATCACTACTGATCAGAGAAATGCAAATTAAGACAACTCTGAGATACCACTACATACCTGTCAGATTGGCTAAGATGACAGGAACAAATAATGATGAATGTTGGAGGGGATGTGGGACTGGGACACTAATACATTGTTGGTGGAGTTGTGAAAGAATCCAGCCATTCTGGAGAGCAATTTGGAACTATGCCCAAAAAGTTATCAAACTGTGCATACCCTTTGATCCAACATTGCTGCTATTGGGCTTATATCCCAAAGAAATACTGAGGAGGGGAAAGGGACTTGTATGTGGCAAAATGTTTGTGGCAGCTCTTTTCATAGTGGCTAGAAACTGGAAGATGAATGGATGTCCATCAATTGGAGAATAGTTGGGTAAATTATGGTATATGAAGATTATGGAATATTATTGCTCTGTAAGAAATGACCAGCAGGAGGAATACAGAGAGGCTTGGAGAGACTTACATCAACTGATGCTGAGTGAAATGAATAGAACCAGAAGATCTCTGTACACTTCAATGTTGTATGAAGATGTATTCTGATGGAAGTGGATATCTTCAACATAAAGAAGATCCAACTCACTTCCAGTTGATCAATGATGGACAGAAACAACTACACCCAGAGAAGGAACACTGGGAAGTGAATGTAAATTGTTAGCACTACTGTCTATCTACCCAGGTTACTTATACCTTCAGAATCTAATACTTAATGTGCAACAAGAAAATGGTATTTACACACATATATTGTATCTAGGTTATACTGTAACATATGTAAAATGTATGGGATTGCCTGTCATCAAGGGGAGGGAGTAAAAGGAGGGAGGGGATAATTTGGAAAAATGTATACGAGGGATAATGTTTAAAAACATAACTCATGCATATATACTGTCAAAAAATTATAAATAAATAAAATTTTAAAAAAAGAAAAAATATTTGCTTCTCTCTCTCCATCTCTCCCTCTCTCCTTCTTTCCCTCTCTCCCTATTTCCCTCTTTCCTTCTCTCCCTTTCTCCCTCTCTTCCCTATCATCTACAATACAATCTAAGCCCCACAAAAGATAGGATGTGTTGTTCTCTCTGAGTGACTACTCTGACTTTGGTATGCAGGTATTCTATGTGGACAGGCAGACGTTCCAATACCTCAACATTTTAATGGATCTATCATTTCACTGATATTAGCATTTCCTCCAAAATATAGCTCTCAACTCCTGATACTGATGGGAAACCTCCCTCAAGGTTTCAAGATGTCCTGGAAATCCAAATGGAATAATTTTTTTAATCAATTATCCCTTGCTCTCTTCATGTGATCAGATCTATCTTCTTTTTTCAATTATATACTCATTGATGGCATCCCCTAAATCACTCATTAAAACTCCTTGCTTGCAACATGTGGTAACCTCCTCCTGCTTATGATGCATAAATCTTGTCATGTTTCATAACTCTTGGCTGTTCAACTTTAGCAGAAGAATATTCGTAAAATCGAGGGATAATCCTTGCTAGTGACTCTGACATTGTAAACCTGGATAACTGACAGAATGGTGGCATTCTTAGAAAAATGGTGATATATGAAAAAAATCCATAGAACCATCAGATGTCATAGCTTAAAAAGCTCTCTGAGGGTGGGGGAGAGAACCCTCTTTTAAGGTTAAAAAAAAGCCCATATTTCATAGATGAGATAAATGGGGGTCAGAAAGGCCATAGGATCCTAGAGTATAATCTGGAAAGTACCTTCATACATCGTGTGTGTGTGTGTCTATGTCTGTGTCTGTGTTTGTCAAAGACCCTGGAGTTATTTGTCCTTTCCTTCTCCAATTCATTTTACATAAGAAGAAACAGGCAAAAAGAGTTAAATAATTTTCTCAGGCTTGCTAGTTAAGGGTCGAAAGCTGATTTGAAATCAGTTTTCTTGACTGTAGGCCTGACACTTTATCCAATTCAAGCCCCTTTGCTAATATCTGCTGTGGGATCTTTGGGTAACTGGAATATATTCATTGCAGAATATATCAGATTACAGAAATATTTGTTTAAAGTTAGAAAGAACATTATAAATTAAGTTCAACCCCTTTATTTTATAGATGAGGAACCCAGGGTAAAGAAGTGGTGACTTACTTGTTCATAATTTAGTTGAGGATCTCACATAGTATTTGATCCCAGACATACCTGGCTCCAAATCCAATTTTCTGTCACTGTACCATATTGCCCAATATTTTTGTGGGATTTTTATTTTCACAAAAAGAAAATTAATGAAAGGACACATACTTCTTGAGCTATTCAAAATGTGGGGATGTGGTGCCAGCCAACTGGAAAGTCTAGTGCAGATATGTTGCCATGCTTCTCGATGGAGTCTCATGCCAAGAGAAGGGTGCCATCCCTCTAAAGCCCTAATGCCTCCTACACAGGTTTCACATGTTATTGCTGAAAGAATTTAAATAAACTCTCTGACAGTCCAGTATTCTCAAAGGACATTTGCTAAATGCTTTATTTTGTGCTTGGGCTTTGAGAACACTGCTTAAATAATGGAACTTTTTCATACTGTCAAATAGTTCCTGTATTAATGAGTTCTGTATAAAGAAATGTTGACTACCAGCTCTAGGGTGTATGCGGATGTGTGCAAATGACAGAAAGGAATGTAATGAAATAATGTTAGGCTTCCCAGTGACATTACAATGGGGAAGAAAAATAAATGATAGAAAAACATTCGATCAGATCTACAGGGATTGCTTAATGACCTGTCTGGCAAATAGGAAGGAGAGCCAATAAGACATGGGAATCGTAGGATTTTTAAAAGGATTACTTATGACTTTTTGTGATAGCTGTCAAAGGTAACGTGTATGTCTGCTCTGTATAAAAATTAATAGAATGAAAACAGAATATTCTGGGAAATCCCTCAAAAATGGAAGGTAATCACTGACTGAATTTCTAGAAATCGAGAAGCACAATCCTTTCCAACACAATTCAAATCATAAATGGAACAAAGCTATGTCTCCAATTTGGGTGAAGGGATCAGATAACATGTTCAGAAGAAGCCAGGGTATACCTTTAAGTTGGATCAGTCAACTAAGATCTATCTGCAAAGCAGCTGATTACAGTACCAAATAACTAGACCATAGATCAATCAAAAGTTACAGTCAGAAGTGATCCACTGGGGGGAACAATCATATCCCAGTTGGGAATCATCCCTTATGATTAATTTCTCCCTCACTCTTTAAAAATTAATCAGTAGTCTTGGATTCTATAGCATTTGCAATTATTCCTGTGTTTCTTAAACGGCAAAAGATTTTTTTTCCTCCTTAGTATGCTGCTCAAGATATTTGGCACTTTTTGAATTAGTTATGGGAAAACAAACGATAAAGTTATGTGAGCTATCATCCTGAAACTGGTTGACTGAGCTGTTAATCACCATCAAGCCCACCCCCAGAATTTCCAATAACCAATTAAAACCAAGGCCCTCTAAGACCTGATGTGCATTGACACCTCATGTAGTCTGTGATATTGATGGAAAGAAAGATTTCTTCCCCCTATATTTTTATAGACCTAATAACTATTTCTAAGTCTCTACTTGACAATTTTCCCCTATATTGCTCAGATCAGAATGAATTTCTATAGTTCTTTTCCTCTTTAGGTAGGAAACAGTCTGAGATATAGATTTCGTGGTATACACTCTCAGAAAAGGATGGGTATTGGGTTGGTTTTGCTAAAATATTTTTATCTCTTTCTTTTTCTTTAGTTTTTCTTAATTAATGATATCGTGGTAGGGGACACATTCAGAAATGAAAACAATGTTAAAACAAAAATGAATAAAAATATCTTGTTTGTTTTATAAACAATAGCTTGTTATAACCAATTAAAATAGTAAGGAAGAATTTGAGCATAATAAAGTTCATAACATGTCCAAAACAGAACTTGTTATATTGCTGCCTTTATTATATTCCTTCACTCTCTATCACCATTTCTACTGAGAATACCAGCATTCTATCAGTCATGCAGGTTTACAACCTTAGAGTCATCTTCAACTCTTTTCCTTTTCTCCCTTTTCTTTCATATCAAATTAATCTTAATGATTCTAATTCCTCAAACATCTTTCTTGTTACTCCCTCTCTCTCTATTCATATAACCACTAGCCTAGTTCAAACTCTCAACACCTTTGTTGGAGGAACCTCTTAATTAATCTCCCTGCTTCTCCTCTCTTTGCTCTGCACTCCATCCCCCAAGTAATTGACAAAATAATCTTTTGAAAGCATTGACCCCTGCTCAAAAATCTCCCTATTGTCAACTGGTTAAAATGCAAATGCCTGTCTAGCATTGAAAGCCCCCTACAATCTGCCTCTAACCTACTTTTTCCTGTCTTATTTCATAGTAGCCTACTTCTCATACTCCACATTCCAGTCAACCAACCATACTGAGTTATTCCCTGAACTCAGCATTCCATTACCTGTCCCAGTGTCTGGAATGCAGTCCCTGGCTCTCTTCAAGGCTTAGTTCAGGTGGACTTCTTTGGTGAAGTTTTTTTCTGATCTCTCAACTGTCCCTGCCCCATCAAGAAATAGTAACTTTCCATTTTCTTGCCAGTCTCTCTCCAAATTATAATGGAAATTCTTTCAAGTTGAAGACTAGTTTTTGTTTGCTTGTGGTAGGGAGTAAATTTTCAGTATCTAGTCAAATGCTTTCTATACAATAGACGATTAATAAATGCTTTTTAATTGAATAACATATATTCCACACTTTCCTGGTTTTTCATTGCAGTTCATACTATTCCTAGGGATGGAAGTCTTCTTTGCCCTTTCTCTACCTGTTGACTTCTTCCTTCATTTGCAGTTCAAATTCATCTCTTACACAAAGTCTTCTCTGATTTTTCTCACCAGATTTGAACATTCCCTATCTTGAAACCTTTTTTGTGGCATTTAACATTTTGTTTCTTAGTACAATCCATTCTGCTCTAATTCTTGTTTTGAAAACAAGAACTTATTCCAACCAATTGATAGAGAAGAATTTGAGCATAATAAATATTTTAGTTATTGTATGCATGGTTTTGTCCACAAGGAATAGAGAGAACATACCATTTCACAAGAACTCGTAAGTTGCAATGACGCTCTCTTCCACAAGGTCAAGTGCCATATTTATTGTAAAACTTCTGTTGCAATAAGAACTGTGATGAAGGAAGAGAAAGAGGACTGGTCCATAACCACTATTACAAGCCTCCTGTCCCCAAGGTCACAAAGTTTCAATCCAACAAAGTTGCCCATCATCTTTGCCAGCCCAGGTCCCCTTAGGAACCAAGAAGGAGGACAAGGTCATAGATTCTACTACTTTTTATTGTTTCATATATTTATTTTTTAACTATTTAATTTTCTATAAAATAGTGAGTTCTTAGCATTAATGAAGTTTTTGAGTGTTGTACTCCTAATCCTATTTTTTCCATCAATTCAGTATTTTTGTTGGGTGATTTTGCATAGCTCAGGAATTTTAGGAATTCTAGTTTATGTGGAGTTATTATAGAAATATCTATATGGGTATTTGTCTTATGATCCCTAAAAGATTATTGGTTGTTTTTAGAAGGGGCTAATGTCTTAGTTTTCTGTAATAAGCCTACCATTAATAGGATACACCTGCAGGACCCAATTTGAGCTGATCTTTCTCCTCTGCCTACACTGGCATTGGCAGGCTGAGTCCTTAAGATTCTACTATCCTTAAGGTTCAAGAAAATAAGGATATTATATATCCTTATTAGGTAGATATTTTTCCTAACACCAATGTGCTCCTCCTCTAGAAAACCTAGATGATATAGCCAAGACTTTAGTTATAAAACATTTCACTAAAAATCTTGGCCATGCTACACAAATACATACAAAATCCATGAAGAGAAGTTGGGTGACTAACTCATAGTATAGTTTTAGGGAGGTACATGTACATGTACAGGGAGTGTATGCAGCTAAGATAAATATAACTATGAAGCACAAAGCTTTAATGTCCTTTTTCCAGATGATTTTCATAAAGGATATGACATTAGCAATAGAAGTTGCTCTTTTGTTCAGTTGGGCTGGCTACCCAAAGGGCATGACTTCTATGATGGGTGAATTTATTTCTAGACTGGGTCAAGATGCTTATTGAGTTTGTCTGCTACTGGACTGGATTAGGCAGATTTTTCTGCCATGAGACTCTTCGCAGAATTGTATGTCTCTTTTAGATGACCTTCTACATATAATTCTCTAGTTACCCTCTGATGGACAATGTCAGTCTTCCCCACCTTAAGCCTGCCTCTCAGCCGGAAATTGGTGCTGCTTTCAGCAGGACCATCAACTCTTACCTTAGGATTAGCAGAAACCTCTCTTCTTGTATTCCATCAGTTCCTTTTTTGAGGCTTAAACTCCAGGCAGGAAGAGATAGAGGTCTAGCCTCTGAAGTTGGACAATGCTTTTTTAGTTCAAATATATATATATATATATATATGTGTGTGTATATATATATACATATATATGTATGTATATATATATATATGTGTGTGTATTATATATATACATATATATGTATATATATATATATATATACATATATATACATATATATGTATATATATATATATATATATATATATAAATCACAGTCATTAGTCAAGCAAAATATCATCCTGAAAACTTTTTTCTTTCTGAATCCATAAGGCTTTCAAAAAAACTAATTCAAATTCCTAATTATTCCAGATGATTAAACTAAGTTTTAGAGAGATGAAATTAATTTTCCAAGGTAACCCACTTAGGTCATTACAGATCAGTGAGCCTTTCTAGTTATGGGGCTGAGACTAAAACTCAGTTCTCCTGACTCCTTTCACCCCCAATCTTATTCTTCCTAAAACTGAATCATGCTGCATTCCCAAGTACAGCTAAATGGAATCATGCTCAATCTTCTTGTTTTTAATCTTCTTTTCTAAAAATCTCTAATTCTTTTTTTAGTGATTCCTACTGCTTTGCTCCCCTGCCAGGTGTCTCTTATTTTGTACTGCATCATTAAAAGACAAGGAAGGTAGGAGGTGTCTACTTAGATTTTTTTTTTGCCTTTCCTTGTTCCAATCCCCATCTTTCTAACTCAAAATTAACCTGGAAACCAAAACACTGTAGTGAATCTTTGTATTGGAAGACCAAGTCACAAACAGTGGTATTTTCTGGGCCTAGAAATTCTTTGTTTGCAGGAATTGTTACATAAAATGAATTGAAAAGATTGATATGAAACATAACTGAAGAAGCAACATGATAGAGGAGATAGGGTTAGACAGGATCAGGAAAACCAAGGTTCATAAATAAAACCTATCTATTATGACCTGATATTTATTAGCTATGGAATTTAACTTCTCTGAACCTCAAGAAAGACTGATTTATCTACTATATCACAGATAACTTCCAAGATTATATACAGTACATAAAGTCGGGTCATAGATTCAGACTTAGAAGAGAACTTAAAGGTCATCCCCACCAAACTTATTTTACAGATAATGAAATTGAGGCTCAGAGAACTTAAATGACTTGCCCCAAAGTGGGAGAACTGGGACTTGAGCTCTTATTCCACACCTTGTGCTTTTTCCTCTCCTCTGTCCTTTGCTAATGGAGCCATTCCCCTCCTAGAAGCATGTGGTTCCTAGGAATAAATTACAATATGCCATCAGAAAAGAGCAGAGACAATGAAAAGAGAACAGAGCAAATGTGGAGATAGTAAAGATCTTTGGGCTATGATTTCAGGTATCCAGGAAGACCTTTCTGTCCTTCTTTCTCATTAAAATCTTCCTTATTACCTGAAATTTCATAATTTTTCATAAAGAGACACTTATTTGATTTAAAGAGCATCTTACATGCCTTTTTCTATCTTCTTTGAAAATATAAGTGCTGCCAGGAAAAATAGTAGCATAATTTATCAGTCGTTGACACCTTAGAAAGAATTAACTTATCTTCTCAGGTTCCTGAAGGAACCTGGGATAAAAGGCATTATTAAAAGAATAGGAGTTCTGCTGGGGTAGGATAAGAAGGAAAAGTTACCTCTGTCTTGGTCATGAAGTGCTTTAATAAGTTACTTAAGGCATCTGGTGAGTAATAGGGAGGAGAAATGGGAGGAGGATAGCAAGAATGAAAAAGGGATAAATGATATAGCACCAAAGATCAACTTCATCTGCAACAAAATTCAGCTTATGTTGGACCTTGAATAATTAGAAAGAAGACAGAGTAATAATAGTGTCCAAGTACAAGCAGAATTTATATTAATACCAGAAATCCACGCTTTTTGAAATGAGGTATTGCCTTCCTCACAGGAAACCTTCTGATTTTACAGAAAGAAGGGGTCCTCACCAACTGGGAGGGGCCAGTGAAATGAAAATTGTTTGTATTTGATTTAATAAATATTTCATTTAGCCTTCAAGAGCCTTGAAGAATCCAGGTGTTGAGCTAGGTGCTAAGACTACAAAGATAAAAAACAACAGGTGTCTGTCTTCAAGGGGTTTACACTCTACAAGGGAAAAATAACAGCTACAAGAGCAAGTAAGTACAAAGAGTAATTTTCAGAAAAATGCATAAAGCCTTTAGAGAACAGGCAACTTTTAAGCATGGAGCTGTGAGGAACTAACTTACTACCCTCCCATGGTTCCAGGTATAAAAAAACAGCTAGGGAGAGAAACAGGTCCATTGCTCTAATGACTGGATTTTGATTTATATTCATTTGAGGTCTCCACCCATCCATATATATACATACATAATAGGATAGGATACATTAAGAATAGAAAACAATGAATTTAGTATTTCACTGGTATGGGAAATTCCATGTAGGGAAATTTCTTCTACTGATGCAGGTTGGTTACTTCTCAGCAACTCAGTCTTAGATCAGGAATTCCTGGCTTTTTTTTATCTCATGGATGCTTTTCTCAGTCTGGTGAAATCTGTGGACTTCTCAGCATAATATTTTAAAAGAATAACAAAATCCAAAGAATTACAAATAGGAAAATAAGCTATATTGAAATAGTTATTAAAATATATTAAAGAATAACATAAGCCCACAGACTCCTGTTTGAGGATTGTTTATAGCCCTGAGAAGTGGTGACCTGCCCAGGCTTATACAACTACTATATTTCAGAGGCAATATTTGAATCCAGGTTTCTGGCTTTCAGAAAAGTCCTTTAGCCTTCACACAATGCTGCCCTCCCCCCAAAAAAATAATCATCACTAAAAACAATGACATTTATAAAGTAATTTTAAAGAGTATTTCTCATGTTTTACAACTCACTCTTCACAACAATCCTATAAGAACCACATGCTATTTCCCTT
The DNA here is from genome assembly GCF_048593235.1 of Sminthopsis crassicaudata. Lineage (NCBI taxonomy): Eukaryota > Metazoa > Chordata > Mammalia > Dasyuromorphia > Dasyuridae > Sminthopsis > Sminthopsis crassicaudata. The sequence continues at coordinate 545,286,453 of NC_133618.1, forward strand.
TTGTAGAGGAGGAAATTGAAAGTGGTGGAAATATCTTAAGATATAAGTTTTTATATGTAACCTACTGTGTGTCAGGAACTATGCAAAGTACTTATTAAATATTATATCATTTGATAGTCAAAATAGCTTTGCAAGGTAGATGCTTTCATTAGCTCCATTTTACAATGGAAAAAATATTGTCTTCCTCAAAGTAATATAAGCAGTTAATATATGAAAGGAATCTGAACTCAAGTCTTTCTGATTAACTGATGGTAAATGCTATCTAAATGATAACAATTACTAGAGTTCTCTATCCACTGAGCCATCTGACTGCCCCCTTTTATTATAGCTGATAAAATGCTCAAGCAGGATTCATATAATCATAAATTTAGAGCTGGAAGGAACCTAAAACACAGATCTTTTAGTCAGTAGGATACAACACTGTGCTTTGTATCTCAAAGTTGTAAACTAGTAAGAGGAGAAACTGGAGTTAAGGTCCCAAGTGTCTCTCCAACACATCTGAATAAAGAGATTTTAGAGAAACTTCATCTTAGCCTGCAGGAAATTGGGTAAACACGGCATCCTTTGAATTTTCAAAGAAGAAAAGAATAATCAAAGAAAGTAAAGAAAAATGCTTCCTACCTTGAGAAGTATTGTAATGCACAAACAATGGCTCTCTCTTAATTAGAACTTAATCACTTTTAATATTTGTTAATAAAGAAACCATTCCACCTGTGATTTGCAGGTCATGTGATTGCTTTATATATTATTCTACAAAGACACATTCCTAATATGTTTTTTTAACTTAGCACTTGAATTTTGTACCCCATGTTGATTGTGGAAAAATTGATATTTTAAAAATATGTTTTGTCCTGCTTTTGAAATACATTAATCTTTTCTTCATTAATCTGCTTTCCCTAAACCTTTCCCTAATTCTTCTCAAGGATTCCCCACCTGCTGTGCAGGCTACACAACAGAGTGAATCTAATCATGGCTTGAATTATTTATTTTTTATCAGCTTAATCCATATTTTTTGTGTTATTTGCTTTCTAAAGTCAGACATTTCATATACAGTGCTGAGCAATGCTGGGAGTTAAAAGGCGGGGACAACAGAGATAAGATAATAAAATGATGATTATTTTCTGAAAAATTTTTAGTTCTACATTTGAGTTAAGCTTGGTCTTTAGACTTACTGGTTCTGTATTAAAACTTTAAATTAAATTAAATGACCTTTAAATTTCTCTCCAGTCACAAGGAATTTCCTATTTGTAGATTATGTTCAGAATGCATTTTTTAGAAGTCTTCTCTGTAAAGTCGTGATTATGAGTCAATTTTTTTTTAATATTCATTAATGTTTTGACTGTGTAGAAACCTTAAAGACAATTTCTTCCGATAATAACATCTTATAGAGAGGGATACACAAACTTTTTGCTCTCAATATCTTTATACTGTTAAAAAAATTATTGAGGATCTGTCCAAAGAGTTTTTATTTATATAGGTTATATTTATAAATATTTACCATATTAGAAATAAGCATATTTTTAATTTGTAGACCTTCTGGAAGTTTCAGAGACTCCCTGGATTCTGTGGACCACACTTTGAGAACCACTATTACACAGGGAGAAAGTGAGGACCAAGGATGAGTAATGACCTGATCAGTATCCTAAGTGGCAGATCATAGATGGAGATCTAGACTTCTTGACTCATGTGAGTACTTTTACCACTATACTACAGTGCTTTGTATAATAATGCACAAATGTCAAATAGAATAGTAAAGGCTAAATCCCTTAAAATTTTAGATACCAACCTGCTGCAGCATAATATAGGTATGTGACCTTCAAGGGCCATGTTTTAGTGACTGACTCTAGTGACCATAAATATTCATTCTTTTAAATAAATTTAAACAATCAGAAGTGTGATTTTATTTTATTCAAAACAGCAGTCTTAGGATAATATGGGGGGGTAGGACAAAATCCATGATAACTGGAGGTGTTGGCGTGAGGGATTAGGAGGACATGATCAGTATCTTCTCATAGCAAGCAAATAGGAGGTGTAAACTTGAATTCAATTTAACAAAAATTTATTGAGATCCATATCACTTAAGTTATGCAAAGTACTAAAATACAAAAATACTGAAAAACTATACATCCCATGTCCTAAAGGAATTTGTAGGATGATATGATATGTAACAAGTTAACATTTGGGCAAAAGAGTAGCCATTGTATTAACAAAAAACAATTTGTTAACATACCCTAATAGATGAGCACATTTAGATATTTTGTTTCTATAAAAAAAGATACTATAAATGTTATATATGTAGATTCTTTTCTTCCTTCTTCAATCTTTCTTTGGGGTCTAGCAGTGTTATTTCTGAGTCAAAGAGTATGATAACTTTGAAAGGATAAACCTCGACTGACTCAGGATGGTAGCAAAAATAATTTGGAAGAATTAGCAATTAGGGAATTCTTCTGCAAGTAATTTGTGTTCTTGATTTATTGACTGCTAGGGAGTAGTCAATGTATAAAACATTGGATCTGGAGTTAGGAAACCCTGAGTTTAAACCAGCCTAAAACTTCAGACTCCAGTTTCAGACTTAGTAACTGTAACCCAGAGCTCATCACTTAATATTTGTTTGTCTCAATTTCCTCATTTACAAATTAGGATATAATAACACCTGCCTCCTAGGGATGCTTTAAAGTTCCAGTGGAATATCCGTAAAGTGAGTATCACAGCAATGGACACAAAGTAAGAGCTTCATAAAAACCTTGTTTCTTTCCTTACTTTCTTTTTAAAAATTTATTTTATTCTGAACTTAAGAAAAAGAACAAATATTTCCATAACATAGTAAAATAAGGGGGGGGGGAAGATAATTGCAGCTGAAACCTTTCAATATATATTAAAATTATCACTTAGCTTTCCTTATTTTTTCCTTTTTTTCTCATTCCCTTTGCCCCAGAGATGGCTGCCATTAGACACAAGTTGTATATATGTGTGTGTAAGTATGTGTGTAATGATTTTATATACAAGTATGTAAAATTCTTCCAGACATACTTCTATTTGTCAGTTCTTTCTCAGGATGCATAGTATCCTCCACAGGATACTTTGTAGTTAATTTAGATATGTATAGTAATAAAAAAATGACTTAGTTACTATAAGTTGTTCTTAAAACAACATTTCTATAACTTTATATAATGTTCTTTGGATTTACTTATTTCACTTATCTACTCTTCCATTAACTAGTAACTTTACAGGATAATTTTAAATTCTTAAAATACTATTTCTCCTTCACTTACAAATTTTTTCCAGACTTAAGAACTTTTGTTTACCCAAGTGAATTTTGTCATTTTTTGTGCAACTCTAAAGTTTCTACTTGGTAATTTGATTGGTATATACCTAAGTGTGTAAATTAATTTAAGAAGTATCATCAGATTTATTATACTGCTATAGGTCAATTGTGAATAATGGGTATCTCTCCAAATATTTAAATAATTTTCTATTCCTTTAAAGGCAGCTAGACTAAAGAATGGACAGAATGCTAAGGCTAAAGTCAGAAAGACTTTTCTTTCTGATAATAATATCCTTATCAATATCTCAGTGACCCTGAGGAAATTATTTAACCATTTACCTCAATTTCCTCATCTATAAAATAAACTGGAGAAGGAAATCATAAACCCCTCTAATATCTTTGCCAAGAAAACCCAAAACACAGTCACAAAGTGTTGAATATAACTGATACAGCTAAACTACAAAATCATTCCTTTAAATAATTTTTAATTGTATCTGCATATGTTTTGTGTGTTCCTTGGTAGGTGGCCTTCCAGATATTTTTATTTATTTTGTAGTTACTTTGAGTAGAATTCTAGCTTCCTATTATTTGTTCCTGGATTTTGAATTTAGATATATGTCTGTATCTATAAGCATATGTATATGTATATATATATATGTATATATATATATACACACACATATATATATGTAATATGTATAATATAGTTGCATATACATGTATTACATGTGCACATGCATTTAATTTTCAAATATATGTTTAATTTCTTCTTTATTTTGTTATCTTCTTGTTATCATTTTTCACAGTTTTTGTTTTTCTGATTTAGTCTTTGACCCACTCATTATTAAGCATGTAATTGTTTCTCTAGCTGAATCTCTATCTTATCTTTATTGTTTCATTTATGATTTTAATTGCATTGTCATCTGTAAAAAATGTGCTTAGTCTTTCAACTTTTTTATATTTATTTATAATTTCTCTGTTCCCTAGGACATGGTCTATTTTTAAAAAGGTATCATATGGTACTGAGAATGTGTATATTCTTTGGTGGTCCCATTAAGAAGATACCATATGTCTTTCAGCTTTAAATGTATCAACAGTTTTTTCAGTTCAGGTTTTTCTTTCTTTAGATTTGTTTAGCTTTGAGGAAAAATTACTAAATGTATAATTATTTGCCATTATCTATGTCTTTTTTGCAATTCAGTTAATGTTTCCTTAGGTGTTATATCAATTTCTAAATCTAAGTGAAATGTTGATATTAATTTATTTTTCATTTTTCTTTTAAGCACAATATAATTTCTTTCCTAGTCTCTCTTGATATTCTGAATTTTTATTATTGTTTTGTCTGATAACATCATTGAAACTTGCTTTTCTTTTCAATTTACCTAATGCTCAGTAAATTTTGTCTCTTATTTTCTTCCTGTAATCATCTTTATTTTCTATCTGTGTTTCTTTCATACAATGAATGATTTTTAAAAATTCTTATCCATTCTATCACCCTTTTTCATCTCAGTAGATTATTTCATCCACTTGCATTTAAAGTTATAATTGCTAGATTTTTATTTTCTCCACTTCTTTCCTTCACATTGCTTTTTAAAATTATGTCTTCTAAATAATAATTTAGAAGAGCAATTGTATATCTAAAAGAATAGTCAAGAGATAGCAGTACCCCAGGATCCCACAAAATGGAAAGCTTAGAAAATTGGGCACAAAATAACATGAAATGCTGCAGAACTGTCATGAATAAGGATTAAGAAAACATTGAATTTATCAATTTAGTAGTTGTTAAGTCTTTAAAAAAGTTTCAGAAGGATCAGAAGCAACTGAATGTAAAAACTTAAGAAGTCAGCATATGGTAAAATAGTAAATGCTCAATTTTAGACTATTCTACATACATGTGAAAGGAAAGAAACATTTGAAGTGAAAGCTTCAAGGGTTGAGAACTTATTTTAAAACTGGTAATACCTGAATGTATATGTAATCAATAGGGAAAAGCTAATAGAAAAGGAGAGATTAAAAGCTAACAAAGGAAAAATGGAGAAAGGTGTGATGGTCAAAAAGACATCTTTTTTATTTAAATTTTTTTATAAAATGAAAATATCATATAAGATGAACCTAAAAGTAATTTCTGGCTCTAAAACACCATAATCTATCAATATTTGAGTTTGTGCTTAATATTTATCTCCTCCACCTTTTCAAATATCTATTGTAGCTGTTTATTAAACAAATATTAATAATAGGAAGAAAGCATTTAGGACATGTAAAATTTTGCCAAGACATGTCAAACTTATGACTCCTATACATTTCTGATGACATATTTGGAAGAAAATAATAAAAGCAGTTGGGACCTTGATGATTTGTTCCTGGTCAATAAATTTATATATATATATATATGTATATATATACATATTTTCAATTACACATAAAAATAATTTAAAGATTACTTTAAAATTTTCTTTGAATTTCAAATTTTCTTTATCTCTCCCTCTCCTTCCTACTCTTTAAGAAGACAATTTGCTGTGGATCATATATGTGTGTAGTGATGCAAAACTGATTTCAATATTATGAATGTGATAAAAGAAACAGATTTTAAAAAGAGAAAAATTTTATTTTCTTTGCTTCTACTGTGTTGCTGCAAATAGTTAAGATACTCTCAATTGACCATCGTGTAATATTGCCATTAATGTATATATTGTTCTTCTGGTACTGCTCACTTAATTTTGTATCAGTTCATATAAGTCTTTTCAGCACAATACTATTCTATTCCTTCTCCCAACTTAGTGGTATAGCTTAGTCAACAAAAGTTTGATTTTCCTTTGGGCACAGATCCAAATTGTTCTCCAGAATGTTTGGATCAGCTAAAACTATATTATAAAGCAGTGGTTACCAAAAACATTTGGTATTGGCTAAGAAATAGACTAGTTGATCAGTAGAATAGGTTAGGTTCAAAGGACAAAATAGTCAATAACTTAATAACCTAGTGTTTGACAAACTAAAAGACCCCAGCTTTGGGGATAAAAATTCACTGTTTGACAAAAACTACTGGGAAAATTGGAAATTAGTATGGCAGAAACTAGGCATTGACCCACACTTAACACCATATACCTAGATAAATTCAAAATGGATTCATAATCTAGGCATAAAGAATGAGATTATAAATAAATTAGAAGAATATAGGATAGCTTACCTTTCAGACTTGTGGAGGAGGAAGGAATTTGTGACCAAATAAGAACTAGAGATCATTATTGATCACAAAATAGAAAATTTTGATTATATCAAATTGAAAAGCTTTTGTACAAACAAAACTAATTCAGACAAGATTAGAAGGGAAACAATAAACTGGGAAAATATTTTTATAGTCAAAGCTTCTGACAAAGGCTTCATTTCCAAAATATATAGAGAATTGACTCTAATTTATAAGAAATCAAACCATTCTCCAAATGATAAATGGTCAAAGAATATGAATGACAATTTTCAGATGAAGAAACTATTTCTAGCCATATGAAAAGATGCTCCAAGTCATTATTAATCAGAGAAAAGCAAATTAAGACAACTCTGAGATACCACTACATACCTGTCACATTGGCTAGAATGACAGGGAAAGATAATGCAGAATGTTGGAGGGGATGTGGGAAAACAGGGACACTGATACATGGTTGGTGGAATTGTGACTACATCCAGCCATTCTGGAGAGCAATTTGGAACTATACTTAAAAAGTTATCAAACTGTGCATACCCTTTGATCCAGCAGTGTTACTATTGGGCTTATATCCCAAGGAAATCTTAAAAAATGGAAATGGATCTGTATGTGCAAGAATATTTGTGGCAGCCCTCTTTGTAGTGGCTAGAAACTGGAAACTAGGTGGATGCCCATAAATTGGAGAATAGCTGAATAAACTGTGGTATATGAATGTTATGGAATATTATTGACCAACAGGATGATTTCAGAATGATCTGGAGAGACTTACATGAACTGATGCTGAGTGAAATGAGCAGGACCAGGAGATCATTATATACTTCAACAACAATACTATATGATTATCAATTCTGATGGGCTCGGCTCTCTTCAATAAAGAGATGAACCAAATAGTTCTATTTGTTCAGTAATGAATAGAACCAGCTACACCCAGTGAAAGAACTCTGGAAAATGAGTGTGAACCACTACATAGCATTTCTAATCCCTGTTTTTGTCCGCTTGCATTTTTTATTTCCTTCACAAATTAATTGTACATTATTTCAAAGTCTGATTCTTCTTGTGCAGCAAAATAACTATGGATAGGTATACATATATTGTATTTAACATATACTTTAACATATTTAACATGTATTGGTCTACCTGCCATCTGGGGGAGGTGGGGAAGGAGGGGAAAAGTTGGAACAAAAGGTTTTGCAATTGTCAATGCTGAAAAATTACCCATGCATATGTCTTGTAAATAAAAAGCTATAATAAAATTTTTTAAAAATTTAAAAAGAATGTTTGGATCAGTTCATAACTCAACCAACAGTACATGTGTGTCCCAATTTTTCCACATCACTTCCGACATTTACCATTTTCTTTTACTGTCATATTAGCCCATCTACTAGGTATGAGGTGGTACCTCAGAGCTTTTTAAATTTGTATTTCTTTAATCAATAGTGGTTTAGAACATTTTTTTCATATGACTACAAATAGCTTTGATTTTCTTCTTCTGAAAATTTTCTATTTATATCCTTTGACAATTTATCAATTGGCTAATGACTTGTATTCTTATAATTTGAAATCAGTTCTCTTGCTCTCTTTGTGTATGTATAAGTATATATGCATACACACATACATATATGTATGTATATATGAGCCTTTTATCAGAAAAACTTACTGTAAAAAAGTTTTTCCCACTCCATTTTCTCTTTTCCTTCTAAACTTGACTGTATGTGGGTTTTTTTTTGCTCAAAGCCTTTTTAACTTAGTGTAACTAAATTTTCCATTTTATATCCATAATGCTCTCTCTTGTTAATCATACATTCTTCCGTTATCCATATACTTGACAAACTATTCCATGATCCTCTAATTTGCTTATGGTACCACTCTTTAAGTCCAAATCATGTGATCATTTTTACCTTATCTTGATATATAGTGTGAGATGTTGGTCTACATCTAGTTTCTTCCAAACTGCTTCCCAGTTTTCCCTGCAATTTTTGTCAAATAGTGATTTCTTGGCCCCAAAACTTGAATCTTTGCATTATATACCTAATCTGTTTCACTGATCCATCACTATATTTCTTAGCCAGTACAAGATTGTTTTTATGATTACTACTTTGTAATACAATTTGAGATCTAACACTGCTAGATCACCTTCATTACCTTCATTCATGTTTTTTTGTTTTGTTTTGTTTTGTTTTTGTTTTTGTTTTTGTTTTTTTGGGGTTTTTTGTTTGTTTGTTTGTTTGTTTTTATTGAGTCCCTTGACTCAAAGCTTTTTTTTTCTTTTTTCTTACTACTTTTTGTGAGGCAATTGGTGTCTGAAAACTGAATTTAATTTCTGTGGCAAGGATTAAAATTTGGAGTGATAAAATCTTGACCAAGGACAGAAGTGAACCTAGTGAGAGTTTATGAAATATAGTTGTCTAGAATCTTGCTAACTGGAAAAAGAAGATTCCATTCTTAGAGAGTAGCAGCTACAACATAGGAAATGAAAACCAAGTAATTTATAAAACAATAACAAAAGCCCTGGCTTCAGTTGTTTTTATACAAATGTATGAGTATGAGTATATACAAAGTATGAGTAAGTAACTAGGTAGCTAAGTGGTATAGTGATATAGTGGTATAGTGAATATAGGGTTGAAGTTAGAAAGACCAGAATTCAAATTTGACCTCAGATATTAGCTTTGAAATCCTTTGAAATCATTAACATCTGTATCAATTTCTTCATCTATCAAAATGAATATGATAATAGCCCCTAGCTTCTGGGTGTGAGGATAATATTAGATATATGTAAAGCACCTTGCAAATCACAAAGTGCTGTATAAAATGCTAATTGTTATTAGATAGAATTCCTAATACAAAGGGGCAAATTTAATCAACCTTAATTTCTATCACTGAGACTTGATGGAATAGAACTCAGGAATTGAACATGGTTATAAATTATATTATTCAAAAGAAATGGGTTATGTCAAAAAAAAAAAAAGCAACATTATTTTCCACACTAAGAAATATATATGTAGGAAAACTAGAAAACAAAAAAGGAAAGTATGGTGGAGTTCATGTGTATTAAGATTAATTGAGGTAGATTTAGGAGGAATAGATACTCACAGAGATATATTAAAGGTCACCTATTCAGAAGGAGAAAATATACAATATTTCAGGAAATGCATTTTAAATTGGCACAGAAATGTATTTTAATGATAAGTGATTTCAATTATGCAGGTATCTGATGGGACTCTATGTCAAAGCCTATGAAGCTGAAAAAAAATAATTTTTTCTAATTCTCCTCTTCAAAACATAAAATAGGTGTTAAGGAAACTCTATTCTACATCTAAATATGACCAATAAGTAGGAACTGGTTGCTGAAGGAAAAGTAGTGGAAACCATGTGGGGAAAATGATTATCTTAGAATTCAAGTATAACTGAGTGCATCCTGACATGTAAACTGGAGTATGGGAAATTTGATTTCAAATATGGGAGATAGACTCATAGGATTATCAGTCACTGAAGAAGTTTTTGTCAGATTCTTGCAATGTGTTAGATACCATGCTAGGTTCTGATTATATAAGGAAAAGAGTTGACTAGCTCTTGAGGGGGTTACATTCACAAACAATGGAGACACATGTGTAAAACCCATACAAATCTGTTAGAATATTAGCTCCTTGACTTCAGGAACTAATTTTTTTGTCTTTATATCCCCAGCTATTAATGCCTTGCACATAGTAGGCACTTAATAAATGCTTAATGACTAATACAAAAGTACAAGACATTGTTAGGGTAAAGACAGTGATAGCAAGGTGAATCGGGTTTTTTTTATCTGAATTGTGAAAGAAATGTCTTCTTCCAAGCAGTAGAAGTGTGGAGAGAGAGCATTGAGAAAATTTTATTGACTTTATGGGATATTCTGAGACCTTTGTGATCTTAATATTCTTTTTTTGTGAAGAAATAAAAGCTATCCTGTGTCCAATATGCAGTTACCTTGAGTACTTGCATGGGAATTATGAATTATAAATCAGTAAAGTCCTAGACTCAAGATTTAATCTGAGTTTCTCAGGGCAGAAGAAAGCCCAAATAGTAGAATTTTGAGGGAAGGAGAGGACATGTCAACTGGGTCTACATAAGCTCAGATTTTAGGATATTTTACCATGCAAAGACATGAAAATACAGCCACAATGTAATAGCCATTCCATTGCTGCATCTTATGATCATCTCCAATATTTCACTGGCATTTTTGACAATGCAGCTACATGGGTCAATCAGAGGTATGGTGTGGACAACAACGTCATTATCATCATATTTGACATATCATCATGACATTTATATTGTGCTTTAATGTTTGCAAAAAAGCTTCATACATATCATCTTATTTGATCCTTTCACACCTCTGTGACGTAAATATCCTAGGAATTATTATTTGCTTTACCAATGGAGAAATTGAGGTTCAGACTTGTTAAGTTGCTCTAATTTCCAAGTATTAGAAAAAGAATTCAAACCATATTCTCTTTTAGCTCCAAATCCAACCTTTTTTTTTTTTTTTTACTATTCTACAATCTATATTTCAGCAAGAACATTTGACCAAAAGCCTCATATACAAGATGAAGAGAGATAGATTAGATAATAGTAAAATTAATTAGATTTGGAATTGATTGGCTAGACCCAATTAATAAATTGGTATTAACCAGAAGGAAGGTTTTTAGCAGAGTCCCCCAGAAATGTGGCCTTATACCTATGCTGCTTAATAATAGTTTAACAATAAAAATATATGCCATATTTATCCAAGTTTTAGATAACATGGTACTGATATAGACAGCTAACAATTTGAATTATAGAAGCAAAGTCCAAAGACGCATGAAACAGGCTAAAATTATGGGTTAAATTTAATAAAGTGAAATTTAATAAGGATTTCTGAGTGTTTAAGTTGTTTGAAAGGTATTGTTGGAATTTCAAAATTTCTCATGAAATCCAGGGAGCAAGGCACTTGCTGACTGGCTAATTAATAATAATAGAACTAATTATAATAATGAATTTGCTGCAAAGGATATAGGAAGATGATATTTGCATTCAAAGAAAGAGCTAATGATTAGAAGTATGTATAGATTTTGTGAATGTATGTGTGTATATATTAGTGTGTGTGTATGTGTGTGTGTGTGTGTGTGTGTGTGTGTGTGTGTGTGTGTGTGTGAAATGGTAGCTATCTCTAAGGTGCAGGTGGAGGGAAGAAAAAATGAAATTTGCATGATATCATTATTATGTACTTAAAAGGGATAGCAAGTTATACATAATAAATTTGCAATTTCTGTGTGTTATATAAGACACATTATATAAATAGTTATATAAGATAAATCTCTGCTCTTGAGTTCAGGAAGACCTGAATTCAAATCTAGCTTTAAATTGTTGCTAGCCCTGTGACCTGGGACAATCAATAAACTCTGCTTCAGTTTCTTCATTTAGTCATGAGGTTCAAATAAGATAATATTATCTTATTAAATGCAAACTCTAAAGAACTATATAAATGTTGATTGTTATTATTAGAATATTATTTTAAAATAGGGTTAACAAAAATGTAAAATAAGCATCCCAGATTTAGAGTTGTAACAGATTTTAGATATCTAGACTCCATTGTATGGATGAGAAAACTGAGTCCTAAAGAGTAAAAGTGAACTATTCACACTTACCAAGATAGCAAATGTTAGAGCTGAGATTTGAAAATTTACCCTTTGAGTCTAAATCCATGATTGTATTTTTATTTTGTTTTTACTAGTTCAGCTTCTTGTAGGCATAAAGCTGTTTCATTATAGTTATGATAAATTCCTTATTATGGATGATAATGTCATAATGAGACTCTAGTGTACCAAAAAACCCATAAAGAATTGTTGCAAGATTGGTTACTCTCTTGCTATTTGATGTTAAGTACATGTAGAAGACGTGAATGAAATTGTTTCAGAAGCTACACATGGCTAATGTAGCAATAAGTCTCCTGACAATAGGATTATTTTACCCTCAAACCTGGCTTGGATAAAAACTGAGTGTAAGCTGAAATTGGTATCATTTTAAAATGTTTATACACATAAACACATACATTTCTCTATATATAAATATCTATAGAGATATAGATATTAATTATTTTAAAGGATCTTGTTTTGGAGGAATAGCTTACAATACAGGAAAAGATCAAGTTATATATGAACCAACTTGAGAAGTTCTGTCTTCTTCTAGAGAAAGAACCAATCCCTTTCTAAAAAGCTGGAAGAAATATGAGGGACTTAGGATACAGTTAGATACATATACTTTTTAAAAATAATGAGGGTTTTTTTCCTTTTTTATTAATTTTATAATTATAACATTTTTGACAGTACATATGCATAGGTAATTTTTTACAACATTATCCCTTGTACTCCCTTCTGTTCTGAATTTTTCCCCTCCTTCCCTCCACCCTCTCCCTAGATGGCAGGCATTCCCATACATATTAAATATGTTATAGTATATCCTAGGTACAATATATATGTGCAAAACCGAATTTTGTTGTTGTTGTTGTTGCAAATGAAGAATTGGATTCAGAAGGTAAAAATAATCTGGGGAGAAAAACAAAAAATGCTAACAGTTTACACTCATGTCCCAGTGTTCCTTTTCTGGGTATAACTGATTCTGTCCATCATTGATCAATTGGAATTGGATTAGCTCTTCTCTATGTTGAAGATATCCACTTCCATCAGAATACATCCTCATATAGTATCATTGTTGAAGTGTATAATGATCTCCTAGTTCTGCTCGTTTCACTCAGCATCAGTCGGATGTAAGTTTCTCCAAGCCTCTCTGTATTCATCCTGTTGGTCATTTCTTACAGAACAACAAATGTTCCATAACATTCATATACCATAATTTACCCAACTATTCTCCAATTGATGGGCATCCATTCATTTTCCAGTTTCTAGCCACTACAAAAAGGGCTGCCACAAACATTTTGGCACATACAGGTCCCTTTTCCTTCTTTAATATTTCCTTGGGATATAAGCCCAGTAGTAGCACTGCTAGATCAAAGGACATGCACAGTTTGATAACTTTTTGGGCATAATTCCAGATTGCTCTCCAGAACGGTTGGATTCTTTCACAACTCCAGCAGCAATGCATCAGTGTCCCAATTTTTCCACATCCCCTCCAACATTCATCATTGTTTGTTCCTGTCATCTTAGCCAATCTGACAGGTGTGTAATGATATCTCAGAGTTGTCTTAATTTGCATTTCTCTGATCAATAGTGATTTGGAACACTTTCATATAAGTGGAAATATTTTCCATTTCATTATCTGAAAATTATCTGTTCATATCCTTTGACCATTTATCAACTGGAAAATGGCTTGATTTCTTATACATCAGAGTCAATTCTCTGTATATTTTGGAGATGAGGCCTTTATCAGAACCTTTAACTGTAAAAATGTTTTCCCAATTTATTACTTCCCTTCTAATCTTGTTTGCATTAGTTTTGTTTGTACAAAAGCTTTTTAATTTGATGTAATCAAAATTTTCTATTTTGTGATCAATAATGATCTCTAGTTCTCCTTTGGTCACAAATTCCTTCCTCCTCCACAAGTCTGAGAGGTAAACTATCCTATGTTCCTCTAATTTTTTGTGATCTCGTTCTTTATGCCTAAACCATTGTCCCATTTTGAACTTATCTTAGTATGTGGTGTTAAATGTGGGTTCATACCTAGTTTCTGCCATACTAATTTCCAGTTTTCCCAGCAGTTTTTGTCAAATAATGAATTCTTATCCCAAAAGTTGGGATCTTTGGGTTTATCAAATACTTGATTGCTATTTTTATTCACTATCTTGCCCTGTAAACCTAACCTATTCCACTGATCAACTAGTCTATTTCTTAGCCAATACAAAATGGTTTTGGTGACTGCTGCTTTATGATATAGTTCTAGATCAGGTACAGCTAGGCCACCTTCATTTGATTTTTTTTTCATTACTTCCCTTGAAATTCTCAACCTTTTGTTATTCGATATGAATTTTGTTGTTATTTTTTCTAGGTCATTAAAATAGTTTCTTGGGAGTCTGATTGGTATAGCACTAAATAAATAGATTAGTTTAGGGAGTATTGTCATCTGGATTATATTCGCTCAGCCTATCCAAGAGCACTTAATGTCTTTCTAATTATTGAAATCTGACTTTATTTTTGTGGCAAGTGTTTCATAATTTTGCTCATATAATTCCTGACTTTCCTTTGGTTAGATATATTCCCAAATATTTTATACTATCGACTGTTATTTTGAATGGAATTTCTCTTTGCATCTCTTGCTGTTGGATTGTGTTGGTAATGTATAAAAATGCTGAGGATTTATGTGGATTTATTTTGTGTCCTTCAACTTTGCTAAAGTTGTGAATTATTTCTAATAGCTTTTTAGCGGGGTCTTTGGGGTTCTCTAAGTATACCATCATATCATCTGCAAAGAGTAATAGTTTGATTTCCTCATTACCTACTCTAATTCCTTGAATCTCTTTCTTGGCTCTTATTGCCAAGGTTAGTGTTTCTAGTACGATATTGAATAGTAATGGTGATAGTGGGCAACTCCTGATCTTACTGGGAAAAGTTCCAGTTTATCGCCATTACATATGATGTTTACTGACGGTTTTAAATATAGCTCCTTATTATTTTAAGGAATACTCCATTTATTCCTATACTCTCAAGTGTTTTTAGTAGCAATGGATGTTGGATTTTATCAAATGCTTTTTCTGCATCTATTGAGATAATCATATGTTTTTTGTTAATTTGGTTATTGACATAGTTGATTATGCTAATAGTTTTCCTAATATTGAACCAGCCCTGCATTCCTGGTATAAATTTCACTTGGTCATAGTGGATTATCCTGGGGATGATTTTCTGTAGTCTTTTTGCTAATATTTTATTTAAGATTTTAAGGAGATTTAAGATTTTAGGGAAATTGGTCTATAATTTTCTTTCTCTGTTTTCAGCCTACCTGGTTTAGGTATCAGTACCATATCTGTGTCATAAAAGGAATTTGGTAGGACTCCTTCAATCCCTATTTTTTCAAATAGTTTATATAACATTGGAGTTAGTTGTTCTTTAAATGTTTGTGAATTTACATGTAAATCCATCTGGTCCTGAGGATTTTTTCTTAGGGAGTGGGTTAATAGCTTGCTCTATTTCTTTTTCTGAAATTGGACTATTTAGACTATTTACTTCTTCCTCTGTTAATCTGGGCAAGCTATATTTTTGAAGGTATTCTTCCATTTCATTTAAGTTATCGAATTTATCGGCATAAAGTTGAGCAAAGTAGCTCCTAACTATTGTTCTAATTTCCTCTTCATTAGTGGTGACTTCTCCCTTTTCATTTTTAAGATTAATAATTTGCTTTTCCTGTTTACTTTTTTTAATCAGATTTACTGTTTGTCTATTTTGTTGGTTTTTTTATAGAACCCACTCAGTTTTATTAATTAATTCAATAGTTTTTTTTACTTTCAATTTTAATAATCTCACCTTTTATTTTTAGAATTTCAAGTTTCATGTTTGTCTGAGGGGTTTTAATTTGTTCCTTTTCTAGCATTTTTAGTTGTAAGCCCAATTCGTTGGCCTCCTCTTTCTCTATTTTATGCAAGTAGGCCTATAGAGATATAAAACTTCCCCTTATTACTGCTTTGGCTGTATCCCACACATTTTGGTCTGATGTCTTGTTATTGTCATTTTCTTGGGTGAAGTTATTAATTATGTCTATGATTTGCTGTTTTACCCAATCATTCTTTAGTATAAGATTATTTATTTTCCAATTATTTTTGGTCTATTTTCCCCCGGCTTTTTATTAAATGTAATTTTAATTGCATTGTGGTCTGAAAAGGATGCATTTACTATTTCTGCCTTACTGCATTTGATTTTGAGGTTTTTATGTCCTAGTATATGATCAATTTTTGTATAGGCTCCATGAATTGCTGAGAAGAAAGTATACTCCTTTCTGTCTCCATTTAGCTTTCACCAAAGATCTATCATATCAAACTTTTCTAGTATTCTATTTACCTCTTTGACTTCTTTCTTATTTATTTTGTGGTTTGATTTATCTAATTCTAAGAGTGCAATGTTGCGATCTCCCACTATTATAGTTTTGCTGTCTATTTCTTCTTGTAGCTCTCTTAATTTCTCTTTTAAGAATTTAGATGCTGCACCACTTGGTGCATATATGTTTAGTACTGACACTGCTTCATTATCTATGCTACCCTTTAGCAGGATATAATGCCCTTCCTTATCTCTTTTAATTAGATCAAATTTTGTTTTTGCTTGATCTGAGATGAGGATGGCTACCCCTGCTTTTTTTGGCTTCACCTGAAGCATAGTAGACTCTGCTCCACCTTTTTACTTTTAGTTTGAATGTATCACCCCGTTTCAGGTGTGTTTCCTGTAAACAACATATAGTAGGATTCTGGCTTTTAATCCAGTCTACTAACTGCTTCCTTTTTATGAGGGAGTTTACCCCATTCACATTTATGGTTAGAATGACTAATTCTATATTGCTTGCCAGTTTGTTAACCTCTGCTTATGCTTTTCTCCTTTCCTTCCCTCTTGCCCCCCTACCCAGTATTAAGCTTGTGAACACCACTTGCTTTGCACAGCCCTCCCTTTTTAGTATCCCTCCCCCACCTTAAAGTTCCTCCCCTTATTTTACCCCTTTTCCTCACAATTTCTGTATTCCCTTCCCCTTAGCTTATTCCTTCCCTCTCACTTTTCAATGAAGTGGAAGAAGTTTCATCATAAATCGAATATGTCTATTGATACACACTATGTTCATCTCCCTCCTTTCTTTCTCTCATATATAATAGGTTACCTTTGCCTCTTCATGAGATGTAGTACCACCACTTTACCCTTTTTTATGATATAATTTCCTTTCTACCTCTAGCTTCTAGGATAAATTATACATGTGTTCTTTACATGCCTTTATAGCAGAAATATAGTTCTCAAGATTTCTTTTTACCTTTTTAGAAATCTCTTGATTTCTGTATTTGTAGATCACACATTTTGTGTAGATCTGGTTTTTTCATCAAGAATAGATGGAATTAATTTATTTTGTTAAATGTCCATCTTCTTCCCTGGAAAACGATGCTCATTTTTGCTGGGTAAGTTATTCTTGGCTGGATACCAACTTCCTTAGCCTTTCGGAATATCATATCCAGGCCCCTTTGTTTTTTTAATGTGGACACTGCTAGATCCTGGGTTATCCTTATTGTGGGTCCTCCATATCTGAATTGCTTTTTTCTAGCAGCTTCCAATATTTTTTCCTTCGTCTGATGGTTCTTGAATTTGGCCAGTATATTTCTTGGCATTTTGATTTTAGGGTCCCTTTCAGTAGGTGATCAATAGACTTTTTCAATGTCTATTTTACCCTCTGCTTCCAAAACATCTGGGCAGTTCTCTTTGATAATTTCCTGAAAATTTCCTGGAAGCTCTTTTTTTCCTCACATTTTTCAGGGAATCTTTTTATTCTCAAATTGTCTCTCCTGGATCTGTTTTCCAGGTCTTTCCAATAAGGTACTTTACATTCTTTTTAATTGTTTCATTTTTCTAGTTTTGTTTGACTACTTCTTGGTTTCTCCTTGAGTCATTCATTTCTACTTGTTCCATTCTAATTTTCAATGATGTATATTCTTCACTCACTTTTTTTATATCTTTTTGTAATTGTCCAATTGAGTTTTTATCTTCTATGGAATTTATTTCCATTTTATCAATTTTATTTTTTAGAGAGCTGTTTTCTTTTTCCAGTTCACTAATCCTATTTTCCTTGCAGTTGTTTACCTTTTCTAATTCACTAATTTTATTTCTCAATGATTTGTTTTCTTTATCCACTCTGTCTTTAAATGGGTGGGATGACCTCTCCATACTCTCTTGCCAAGCTTCCCTTTCCTTTTCCCATTTCTCTTCTAGCTCTCTTGTGAGAGCCTTTTTGATTTCCTCTATGAGAAGCTTATGTATTGAGGAGTAGCTCATATCCCCCTTAGGGGATTCCTCTGGAGACAATCTGCTTTTAGTCTCCTCATTGTTTGAAGTCTGCTCTCTCTCCATACAGAAACTATCAATGGTTAGAGCCCTTTTAAATTTTTTGTTTATTTTGTCAGAGTGGGAATCAAAGAAAACAAATTGACAAAAGAAACAATTGATCTGTTTTTTTTTTTTTTTTGAAGGGGGGATGGGGCTAGATGGTGTTACCAGGCTATCTGTACAGACTGCAGGAGACAGCAGCAAGGCACTAGCAGTACAGCTATGGCTGCTTGCTACATCTGTGCTCTGCAGCTCTAAGAACATGCTGAGTCACTCTGGGTGGGGGTGGGGATGGGGGTGGCCGGTCCCTAGAGACACTAGCTTTCCTGGGTTTTATTCTTCACCTCTGGTGTAAATGGAGGAGACCGTACCCCTCCCCCTCCAGTCTGAGCTGTGTGAGCTTCCTGCCTCGCTCTCACTGCCTGCCCTCCGTGTTCTGTCTGTTCGTCCCCTCCTCCAAGCAACCACAGACCTTCTCTGGCAAAGTTTAAGGATGTCTTCTGTTGGTGATTATTTGTGGGTTTCTTTTCCAGTCAAGCATTAATTCCAAGGCTTGTTATGAAGTAAGTCCTGAGAGAAAACGCGGAGCTCAAGCAGCTGTCTGCCTCCACGCTGCCATCTTGGTGGGAAAACCATTTTTTTTTTCCTTGATTGTATTTGTCATTTTTTTTCTTTCTTTCACACACTTCAGATAAAGGATGTGACCGAGAGAAGAGAGAAAAAATAGATTTTTGTTCATTGAAAAGAAAACATTAAATTAACAAAAAAGCTAGTAAATTCATTTCTGCTTATATATATTTGGGTGCTTTCTAGAAGATGGAGAATAATAATGATTGATGAATGATGAAATATTAATGGAGTCATGGAGATCATGCGCTACTTTGCCCTGATATCAAATAGCTAGCAGTTGTCAAAAGTGATGGGAGGATCTCAGAGTTATGTCCTAAAGAGACCTGGTAGAGTAATTAGTCCAAGTCTCTCACATTACAAATGGGGAAACTGAGGCACAAAGGGAACAAGGGATTTTGCCAAAGGTCACATAGTCATAGAAATATGATCAAAACCATATTCTGTGAAACTAAGTCTAGCACCTTTCTGCTGTGCAAAAGCAACTACTCATATATCCTTAAGAACTGAATGTATGAATGAATGAAAAAGCCTTTATACAGCATTTTAAAAGGTGCAAATATTTGCATGACACCTTGGACATCCAGGTTGTCAGTTCCTGCTTCAGAGCATAATGCCACACTAGCAATGAACTGCCTAGACATGTTGCCTTCTTTCCTCTGCTTTCCAATTAGCTCATTCAGCCAGGATTTCTGATTTTAATGACAACTCTCATTTCCTATCATCAATGACCATCAGTGCATAAAGAGTTTCCTCATACTAACTAGCAGTTGACACTGGCCTTCTTGAGACTAAGTACAGCAACCACATTTCCCCTTTGGGATGTGAGTGTAAAGGTCCACTACCCTTCCTGGGGTAATGCCATTTTATAACATGGTTCCGCCAAATCCAGAATAATCTCATCACTTACAAATTGTAAGCCATTTGTAAAGCCCCATGATTTATGCAATTTTCCCATGGAGTGGGACATTAGGAACTCAGCCACATTTCATTATCCATTTGAATAACTTTTTCAATTTAGAGCTTGCTGCCTAACCATGAGTGCTAAATTATGACTAGATTTTCTCTCTGCCTAGTGGGAGCAATAAATAGATAAATAAAAATCATTGCAGAATAATTGTAGGTGCTGTGGGCTAAAAGCCAAACCAGGCTCAGATCAGTGTCTGAGCCTTCTAAGTCTAGTTTCCTTTTAGCCCATCATAATAAGGTATTCAATTATAATCCTTCAGTTTGTGCACAGTGGAAGTATGCACTGGGACATTAATCAGTCACCTCAATAAATGCTATAATTCCAGTTATCCCCCATATCTGGATTTATAAATTAGGAACTTGGTCACATTTTAAATTAAAAATTTTTATTAAAGTTTTTTTAATTTTCAAAACATATGCATGGATAAATTTTCAATATTAATCCTTGCAAAACCTTGTATTCCAAATTTCCACCACTTACCCCCATCTCCTCCCCTAGGTGGCAAGTAATCCAATATATGTTAAACATGGTAAAAAAAAAAAGCATATTAAATTCAATATATGCATATATTTATACAATTATCTTGCTGCACAAGAACAATCAAATCAAAAAATGAGAAAGAAAATAAAATGCAAGTAAACAACAACAAAAAAGTAAAAAATTTATGTTGTGATCCACACTTAATTATCACAGTCTTCTCTCTGGCTGTGGATGGCTCTCTTCATCACAATTGTGATCATTAGAATTGATCTGAATCATTTCATTGTTGAAAAGAGCCATGTCAATCAGAATTGATAATTGTTTAATTTTGTTTGTTTATTTGTACAATAATCTCCTGATTCTGCTCATTTCACTTAGCATCAGTTCACGTAAGTCTCTCTCCAGAACTCTCTGAAATCATCCTTACAGAAAATCATTTCTTACAGAACAATAATATTGCATAACATGTATATATCATAGCTTATTCAGCCATTCTCTAAGTGATGGGCATCCACTCAGTTTCTAGTTCCTTGCCACTATGAAAAGGGCTTCCACAAACATCTTTGCACATATGAGTCCCTTTGCCTTCTTTAAAATCTCTTTGGGATATAAGCCTAGTAGAAACACTGCTGGATCAAAGGGTATGCACATTTTGATAGTGTTAAGTTAACATTTTTTAACCTCTTTCCTAATTTATCTTTTAAGAACATGAGCAGTAGGTGATTATAGGTGATAAAGCTGGACAAAATCATGAATGGAGGGGTGGTGGGATTCAGTGTGAGATGTGATTTAGGATTATTATCATATGATTCAAAATCTGGACATGGCCTTAGAAAGACATAGAGTTCAAATCCCTCATCCATCCCTTATTTGCTGTGTGGATAATCATGACCAAGTCACTTATCCCTTTGGAGCCTCAGTTTTCTCATCTGGAAATTGAGGTAAATAAGACCTTTAATACCTACCTTAAAGGGCTTAAATGAGATGATGCACATATAGTATTTTTGTAAACAAAAAGCTCTATATAAATACCAATTGTTATTATTCCTGGAGTAGAGTATCTCATTTTAAGACTGCAAAATCTCAGTATTGAATGGCCATCTAATTTAATCTATTTCTTAGCAGACATCTCATTTATAACATCTCTGACAAGTGGTCATCCAGACTCTGTTAGAAGACCTCTTGGTAGAGGAAAGCTACTACCTCCTAAATAAAGTAGTTTACTTATTTTTTTGATAGCTCTGATTGATAGAAATTTTTTCCTTAAGACTAATTTTGCCATTTTGCAATTGTACTTATGGGGATAGAGTATAAAAAATTGTACTCTCTTTTACATAACATTTTTCTATGTACTTGGAAAGAGATTATATCCTCCTAAGTTTCCTCCAGTTTAAATGTTTTCTATTGCTTCAACCTATTCTCTTATGACATGGTCTTCAGTCCTCACATCATTCTGAGTGTCTACTTCTTAATGCATTCTAGCTTGTCCGTGCCTTACTATAATGTAGTTCTCAGACTTAAACATGATTATTTCAAATTTATTCTAACCTGTTGAGCACTTCTAGGAATCTTGCTCTCTCATCCATTGTTAACCCCAGTCTTATGTAACCTACAATTCTGATAAGCAAGACATTTATGTCTTCATTTAATTCATTTGTAAAAAATATTAGCACCAGGCCAAATACACACACACACACACACACACATATATATATGCATATATATGTATATATATATATATATGTGCATATATATATGTATAACATATATATGCATATATATATGTATAACATATATATGCATATGTATGCATATATATGTATATATGTGCATCTATATATGTTTGTATATATATATCCATAAGAGACATCCTTTCAGCTAACAATAACTCATTAATGATTATCCCTAGATCTAGTCATTCAACCAGTTACAAATCCATCTAACTATATTATCATCTATTCCACAACCCCCTATCTTGTTTAAAAAAATAGCATGAGAGATTTTGTCAAATACTTTTCTAAAATGCACATTCTATTCCATTCAATAACTTTTTAAGTACTTGCTTATTCAAAGTACTGTATTAGAGCCCAGAGATAGAAAAAATTAAAAATAATGTTGTGCTTGCCTTCAAGAATACACTTCAAGAAGTGTATTAAATTTTATATAACATGTACACAGATAAGTATCTATGATTCAAGGTAGATTCAAGATAGATTCAAGGAGAAATTTAAGCAAGGTATCTTAGAAATATTTGAGGAGCAAACTTTCAGATGAAAAGACTTCATAGCAAAGGTAACATTTGAACTGGGTCTTGAAAGATTTTATGAAAGACAAAGATGAGAGGAGGGCCACAAAGAACAGGAAAGAAAACCATTAACTAAATGAGTGCTTTTTACAAGGACATTTAACCTTTTCTTCTTCACCTCTCAAATTCATACCCCCATCTCCTAAAGAAATGTCAACCTAAAGCTCTTGAGAGGACCATAACTATAGCAGACTGTGATGAGCAAACTTTAAGCTCAAGGGGAAGCAATGAATTTATGTACATGTGAAAACTAGCATCTTCCAGTTCTTAGGTCTTCCTTATACCTTTTGTTCAGCCCTAAAGTATTTTATTTCTTATATTTTCCTATGATCATTTATATTCCTTATTCCCATATACATGCATTGCATTATAAACTCCTGAAAGGCTGGATATGTGTAGTCTTTCATGTAATCTGTAACATCTAGTACAATGCCATATAGGTAGTAAGTGCTTAATAAATATTTCTTGAACTATTATTGAATACTGAGACTACTTCTAAAAACTCATACTTTCTTCATGTGATCACTAGATTTATTCATACATGTACCTACCTTAGTTTCCTTCTTGAATAGCTCCTTATAACACCTTCCCCATAAATAAAATGAAGACATTCTTCCTCATTCCTATTTAGAGAGTGAAGGAGCATTCGTGGGGAAAAATAGTAGTGTAAGTGGACAAAGAACTGAAATTGGATTTCAAGGGACTGTGCTCAAATTTCACCTCTATCATTTATAATCAAAGTAACCTCCATCAAATAATCTCTCTGGTTCTCATTTTCTCCCTTGTCCAATGAAGAGGTTATACAAGATGAATTTCTAAAGACCCCACTCGTCCCAGATCTGTGATACTAGATGACCTCAAGTGGATTGTGTTAGTTTCTATAGAGATTCAGTTATCTTTTGCCAACATCGCCCCTCCTCAACCCTCTGGAACCTGTACAGGATTAGTTAAGGTATCAAGAGAAGTTTCCTAAAAGAAGATCATATCAGTGTTGGGTTTTGCTGCTAGTTTCACCACTGACTTTCTGTTTTACCAGGAACATATTACATCATCTCCTTGTGCTCCAGTTAGATATCTCTCTTTGAGCACTGTCTTAGAGATTATGAGAATTAAAATTCATTCTGAGATCCCACAGTGAAAGAGCTGAGTAGCTAGTAAGTCAAATACATTGAGCTCACATCTCCAGAAAAAAACCCTGAGCCAAATAATAAAATAAATGATTTGTCTGGGCCCTTTCTCTCTATTACCCTTACAGCCCCAGGCCCTTGCTAAGCTTCCTTTCTATTGTCTCCATGGTTCCTTAGTGCTTCCACTGAATCACCATTCTCTCTGGGTATTACCTGACTCACCCACCTTTGTCTCCACTAAGAAAACATCGTTCTACTATATTCCATTTCCACTTGGATTCCTTCTAAATGATGAATATACCAATCTGATAAATTAGGTAGCAACAATTAGCTAGTGACAATGACTGCCAAATACTCTAAGAATAATTTACTGGGTTCCCCAAAGAAGTGACTAATGTGAAAAATTTCAAGGGGAAAAAATTGGTGGGGGGATGAGGCGATTGGGGTTAAGTAACTTGCCTAAAGTCACACAATTAATAAGTGGCAAAAGTCTGAGGCTGGTTTTGAACTCTGGTCCATTTGACTCCAAAGTTATTGCTCCATCCACTTTGCTACCTGGTTGCTCTTCTCCCCTTTTTTATCTATCCTCAGATGAAAGAATGGGATTTAGAAACAGAATTGTTATTATTTTGTATTCATCAAAGACTTTGACAAATTTCACATTATCTTCTTTCACGAGGTGGAAGGATGTGGGAAGAGTAAGACAAATTTGGGATTGATTCAATAAGTAGAAGCAGAGAATAGTGATTAATGGATGAATGTTAAGCTGAAAGAAGGTTACTGATAGAGTTCCCTGTGGCTCTGTCTTTGGCTCTGCTATATTTTAATCACTTTTATCAATGATGTGAATAAAGGCATAGATGGCATGTTTATCAAATTTAAGTGACATGAAACTGGGAGGTATAATTAACATATTATACAGAATTGTCAAAATACAAAAAGGTCTTGACCAACTAGAATTTGAATAAAATTAAATTTTAAAGGGACAAATGTAAAGACCTATATTTTAGGTTTACAAACTAAACTCCAAAAATTTTAGTGGACAGTAATCTACATATAAATTTAAGGTAAAACTTAGATAAATCAATTTTGATTACATTAATGGAGAGTTTACAAAACAAATGAAATTGTAATTCAATTCTCTTCTTCTATTTTACACTACTCTGCAGTAATGTACTCAATTCTGGGCACTACATTTTAGAGAAGACATTGAAAAGTTGGAGCATGTCCAGGAAGAGTGATTCAAAATCATGTCAGATCAGGATCAATGGAAATAATTAGGATTAGTTAGTTTAAGAAAATAGAAGGGATAGGGAGATTATAGTAGCTATCATGGAGTATTTTAAAATCTTTCATATGGTAGATTAGATTTGCTTTATTTGGCCCCAAATGGCAGAACTCACAGCAATGGATATAAGTCAAAAGGAAGTTAAATTAGAATATATGTAAAGAAAAGCTTTCATAAAGAGGAATAGGTCCTCAAGAAGTTAGTGGACTCTTGGAAACTTTCTTGTAAGTCTTCAAATGAAAGTTGAATGATAACTTGGCAGGACATTTAGAGAGATAGCTACTGCTTAGTGATGGCTGAGGCAAAATGACCTTTGAGGTTCCTCGAGGTTCAATAAAAGATTCTATGATTTGATTCAACATTCCTGTTCAATGATAATATGTCTTTGGAATGATATGAGATCTAGCAAAGTCCCCAATCATTTTTAAAGTGCTTAAAATCTATTGTAATATATTTTAGAAAGATTTTCAGCAAGCATTCAAATGGCAACAAAGGGTTTCAACTTAACTCTCAGTTATCCAAAAAATTGGATTATTTTGAATTGCTCTTTTTCTGGGCATTGTAGTGAATCAAGATTTTGCTATAGATGAAAGAAATACATATTTTTTTCAAATCAGCTTTGTCTTGGCTTCCTATTGTTTCTTTTCATTTTAATTCCCTTCTGGCATATTTCTTGAGATAATTCTCCTCATTGATTTTTGGAGTCTTTTCCCTTAAAGGCATTTTTCCTGCATAAATTTTGAAATTATACAATGCATATTTTTCTAATTTGATTTATGCCTTTTCGTTATCGCATCCTTTTTCTCCCTGAATTCTCTCATTTATATTTATATATTTTTATTGATTTTCTTTTGCTAAAAACCTATTTACTCTCCTTTTTCTCTGCTCTTTGTTTACTTCTCCCCTTCTCATAATTTTTCTTTCTTTCCTTTCTTGCTTCCTTAATTTTAATCCTTATTTTCTCTTCCCCACCTCTTGGTAATATTGTTTCCTCATCTTGTTATTTGACCTCCTACCTCAATCAATCAGTCAATCAATAAATATTCACAGAGCATTTCAATGTAATATATACAGATAGATTATGGAAACTTATAAGATATTCACAAGTGTAGCTAGAAATGTCATCAATTATAGTTTTATGTGACAAGTTCATGTTAGTGATGTATCATGCTTCAATAATTCAAAAGTTCCATGATTTCATCTATATGCATTCTCTAACAGAAACAGTACACAACTCTTCCATAGCCCTATCAGATAGTTTTTGAGCTTCTGTGCCTCTCAAAATTTATTACATGAAGGCCAGCTGTTTGACAACAGCTATCTCTTCATTTAACTTGTCTGGTGCTTAGGTAAAAAACCTATGCCTAAAACACTGGTATTGTATTCAAGTCTTAGCAAAAGTCTACTAAACCTTTAAGAATTATGGCTTATCTCCAAACTTTTGTGATGATCATATTAATTGTAATATGGATAAAAGAGTAGACATTCAACTTACTTTACAAGTAAGGCTTGTTGTTGTTCAGTCATTTTTCAATCATGTCCATCTCTTCATGATTCCATTTAGGGTTGTTTTTTTTTCTCATAGATACTATTCTGCTTTGTCATTTTTTTCTCTAGTTTGTTTTATAAATGAAAAAGAGGCAAACAGTATTAAATGACTTGTTCAGGATCACATAGCTAGTAAGTTCCTGAAGCCAGTTTTGAATTCATGAAGATGAGTCTTCCAGACTTAGCCCCAGCACTCTATTCAATGTATTACCTAGCTGCCCATTTAGCATGGCAAATGAATCTAAAAGTATTATTGGAAATCAAAAAATGTTATTAAGGACAGAGATCTTGTTATTCATTTTGCATTTATCCTACATATATATAAAAGGATTCAGCGTATTCTATATATTTAGATGGCACAATGGAGAGAGTTCTCTATCTGGAATTAGAGAGGCCTCCTTTTAATTC
This sequence comes from Sminthopsis crassicaudata, assembly GCF_048593235.1. Classification (NCBI taxonomy): domain Eukaryota; kingdom Metazoa; phylum Chordata; class Mammalia; order Dasyuromorphia; family Dasyuridae; genus Sminthopsis; species Sminthopsis crassicaudata. Next base: position 545,313,687 of record NC_133618.1, read on the forward strand.
CAGTCTTAAATGCTACTAGCTATGTGATCTCAAACAAGTCACTTAACCTCAGTTTGCCTCAGTTTCCTCATCTGTAAAATGGGGATATTAATGGTACCTACTTCCCAAGGTTGTTGTGAAAACAAAATGAGATATTTGTTTTTTAGTTTGTAAACCCTAAAATGTTATATAAATGCTAACTATTATTATTCAGAATAAGATAAGAAGAAAACTAAAGAGATCATTTTTTAAAAAGCATCAAACTCTAAAGAAATAGTGCCAGTAAATTTCATATAATGATCTTTTTGTGCCGCCTATTGACTTAGAAAACATATACTAAAATTTTCTATGTTCTATTCTATTTTTTATGTTTTATTAAATATTTCCCAATTATATTCTAATGTTGTGTTAGAATCACTTCAAAGTATGCCTCTTATTTTGATACCACCAATCTAAAGGAAGTCAAAACAAGATAATGGAAAAAAACATTGAATTGTTAGAAGATCTGAGTTTGAATCCTGAGTTTTCTATATAATATCTATTGACTCTGAGTGAGTCTCTCAATTTTTCTAGGTACTTATTTGTAAAAATAAAAGCATTCAAGACTCGCCCTCGGGAAGAAAAAAAGGCAGTTATTTCCCTCCCTTGATTGCAAAGATAGGAATGCTGTACTATCAAACTCAGTCAATATGTTGGCTGATTTGGGGAACTGCTTTCTTTTTTTAAATCTGTTTCAAGATGACTTGCTGGGGGGAGTAGTGGTTTGTTTTAAATAATTATATTATACAGATAAAGGAACTCCCATCAGAATTTTAAAAAAGAAAATAAAATCCTCAGAGTTTGGATCTAGATGATCTAGAGCAAAATGTTTTAAAATGCATAAATACTACTTTGACAGATTGGAGATACGAATTCATAAGGGGATCATTGGTCCATAAAACTATTTAAAGGTTATTTAATGTGTCTGGGTGAAATGGTACAGTGTAGTCAACAACCAATTCAACCTTATGAGAATGAGGAAATACCTTGGAAGATGACTTGGGCAAAGAGAAACTGTAGAAATATCTGTAATATTCTCTTCATCTTAGTCTTAGCCTTATACCATGTTCTGCATACATTAGCATTCCACCAGCACCGTTAGAGGAATATATCACATTGGGCTTGCACTGCTTTTTCATCATCTACATGATCATGTGCTTCAGTCTATAGTGACTCATTCGGCAAAATGTTTAGATGCCCTGGGTGAGCATTTTGAGCAATCATATATTTAAAACTATGGGCCCAAATATCCTAATAGTATAAACTTAATTCCAAATAAATATACCACTTACCAAAGTATTATGACCCAGGAATTATCATTAAAGACTGTGTATTATTATTGAGGAATTACAGAATATTTAGAAAATATTCCTGGAACTGATGTTTTACATATATATGTTCCTATGTACTATGGGTAGAGTTTAGAAAGTAATGTCTTTGCCTCAGTTTCCTCATCTGTCAAATGAGCTGGAGAAGGAAGTAGCAAACCATTCCATCCAAAGATACTGATCTTTGCAAAAAAAAAAACAAAAACAAACTCAAATGGATCACAGTCAGACATAACTGAAACAATTAAACAACAATCATAATGCTTTAAGATTTGCAAAAAACATTTTACATTATTATCTGACTGATTGTCCAGAACAACTTTGTGAGGTAGGTCTATTATTACTTCCATTTAATAGATGAGGAAACTGAAGGTGAGAGAGGTTAAGTGATTCTTTGAGGATCTCTTAACTATTATGTATCAAAGGCAGAATTAGAACTTAAATCTTTCTTTAATCACTGCACCATCTCACTGACTTTAAAACATACACAAACACTCATACCCACAACCCCATGGCTAGTGCAAACATCAGTAAAATACAAAAAAAAAAAACCTTGTTTACTTTCCACATACTTAACATGAATACATCATGTACTGTCTCCTCCAATTGGAAGTCAAACTCTTTGAGAAAAGGGAATGTTCCACTTCTATCTTTGAATCCTCAGCAACTAACAGTATGTAGCACATAATAGATACTTAAATGTTTGTTAGCTGATTTAGTGAAAAAGAAATTGAGTTGTTCATGCCATTCTCCATCCCCTTATTGCCACCTGTTGATAACTATTTCCTACACCTTCACTGAAAGTGATCTCTCCTCTTCAAATTTCTTTTAACTCTTTGGCCCTCTCTTTATAATTCTCATACACTCTCTTATATCATAGTTATTTTTGTATATGTCTTTCCTTGTCTATTAACTTGTCAGGTCCTTGAGAACAACTCCTATGTTATTTTTATCTTTGTGGCACTGCAGATGGAAGGCCAGCGTTGAAGTCTGTTGTTTTGTGTTTTTTTTTTTTTCCATTTCCATTATTGTTATAGCATATAATTGTTTTTTGTGGTTGTACTTACTTAGCTCTGTATCAATTCACATGTCTTCCTATGCTTTTTCAGATTGTTTGTATTTGTCATTTTTAGTGACACAGAATTAGTTTACTTTTCTATATACTGGACTTCCGGCCAAGATGGCGGCATGGAGGCAGACAGCTGCTTGAGCTCCTCATTTTCTCTCAGAACTTACTTCATGACAAGCCTCAGACTTAATGCTTGACCCAGAAAGAAATCCACAAATAATCACCCACAGAAGACATCCTTGAAAGTCGCCAGAAAAGGTCTGTGTTTGCTCAGGGGAGGGTCAATCAGACTGGGCGCAGACTGAGGGCAGGCAGCCAGAGCAAGACAGGCAGCTCACACAGCTCAGACCGGAGGGGGAGGGGTGCGATCTCTGCCGTTTCTGCAAAAAGGCTTTTACCCCAGTGTGGATACTCCATCTTGGCAGCCAGCCGGGAGCAGCGGAGAGGGTGTAAACACCGGAGGTGAAGATTAAAACCCCAGAAAGCCAGCGTCTCTCAGAACTCAGCCACCCCCAACCCCCACTTGGACTGACTCGGTGCTTTCTCAGAGCCTCAGAGCGCAGACTCAGTACAGTTATTGCTGTTCTGTTAGTGGCTCTCTGCTGCCCTACCCCCAGTCTGTAGAGGAAACCCATTAATACCATCCAGCCCCATCCCCCCCAAAAACAGACCTATTGTTTCTCTTGTCAGTTTGTTTTCTTTGATTTCTACTTTGACAAAATGAACAAAAAATTCAAAAGGGCTCTAATCATTGACAGCTTTTGTGTGGAGAGGGAGCAGACCTCAAATGCTGAGGAGACTAGGAACTTTTCTATATACTGTCTTATATACAATTTACCAAATGATTTACTTCTATTATATTTCTAGTCCTTAGCTACACAAAATGCTGCTATTAAATAATCTATTCTATGTTAGTTATATATTTTTTCTATTTATGATGTTTTAGGGGCATATGCTTAACAGTGAGACATTTAAGTCAAAAGTTATGGACATTTTAGTAACTTCCTTAACATAATTCCAAACTGTTTTCCAGTACAGTTGGACCAGTACACAATTTCATCAACAATGTTTATTAGTGTGCTTGTCTTGAACAAAGTGTTGCTAATCAAATAATCTATAAATATTAAAGTGCTTACAATGTGTCACGTACTGTGCTAAGTGCTGAGGATTCAAAAACAGGCAAAAGGCAGTCCCTGACCTCAAAGAATTTATAATCTATAGGAGAAACAAGATGCAAACAAATACAGAGAGCAAACCAAGGGATTACAGGATTATTAAGAAATAATTAACAGAGGAAAGGCACTAAAACTATGATGAATTAGAGCAGAGTTCCAGTAAAAGATTGGATTTTAGCTGGGATATAAAGGAAGCCAGAGAAAGACATAGGCAGAGGATAGGGGGGGATAACATTCTAATCATGGGGAACAGACAGAGAAAATGCCTGGAGCCAAGAGATGTCCCTTTATAATCTAGACCCCTTTTTAGATGTAAGCAAGGTCCTTGCCTTTAAGGAATTTCTAATCATTGATGCTCTTAGTGCTTTAGGCTAAATTATCCAGTAAATGAAGTTTGTGAATGCCATGCCCCATAGTCCCTAAGTTTTCCCCCATGTTCCATGGGCAATGATTATCTCCCATGAATTCATCAATAATGTGCCATGAATGCCCAGAGATCTTTATTGAATAATCAATTTGAATTGAAAAGAACCCTAAAGGCCAACTTGTTTCTTTCGATCTTTATCCACATTTACTTTATCCATATCTAGTTGGATACGTGGTATAATTTAGAAAATGATATAGTAGAAAGAACATTGAATTTGGTATTATAGTTTAATTTATGGCTTTGCTGACTGCTATCTTTGTGAAATTGGGCAAGATATCTATCCCTTGAATTCTCTGGATAAAGGTGACCTGATGGGAGTTACCCATACTGCTGCCTTCTGGAACAAGGAAAATTATTCAAGAGAAGAATAATATTATTATTTCTTACCCCAACTGCAACCATGAGCCTGTCTATTCAAGATTAAAAGATATGTGTCCAAAAAAAGCACAAAATCATTATTGCAAGTTATTTGGTATGGTCTATGAGAGCAGGGACCATCTGTAGATAGATAGATAGATAGATAGATACATAGATAGATAGATAGATAGATAGATAGATAGATAGATAGATATACAGATACACAGATAGAAATAGAATTAGATTTGCATTTCCCATAGTACTTAGAACTATGCAGAATATTTATTAATCAAAATTATTTACCTTTAATACCTACCTTTAAATATCTACTCTTTAAGGTTTACAAAGAACTTTGCACGTGTTATTTCATTTGGTCTTCATAGATACCCTGAAGAATGTGTGCTATTTTTAACCCTCATTTTAATAGGTAACTGAGATAGATCTAGGTAACATCATTTGCAGGGTTACACAGCAATTCAGTGTCTAAGATGAGATTCAAATTTGGTTCTTCCTGACTGCAAAAATGGCCTGACTGAGTCTCCTAGCTGCCTCTTGGTAAATTTTGGTCACTTAATTCATTAATATTGGACAATTATATAGAGTTCATACAAATCAGCTTATTGGCAAAAACAAAAATAAAAACAAAAAACTTAACCAGGCCCCATGACTAATGACTATGGCTGCAACAAAAAAGTAAAGTCTCTGTTCTTCATCAGCTCAGCAGTTGTTGACAAACTATAGAAACTTTAAAGTGAACAATTCTGCTTTTTTTTAGTATCAATATCCTTTCAGATGACAGCTCTAGCTATTGTGCCTCTGCCCTTATGTTCTCAGATAGGAACCAAGCAGCATCTCCTAATTCAGTTATAACAATAATGGCAAATCCGCCTAGACATACTTATGGATAAGCCAGTTGATTTATTTCAGCAAACATTTATTTGATTTCCTCTTGTAGGCAAAGCATGGTGATAGGTGCCAGGGAAACAATGACAGGAAAAAAGAGAAAGCAATTTGGCCTTCATTTGTTACTAGGTCAACTAATGAAAGGGTGAGGAAAGATTCATACAAACATCTTCTAAAAGGGTGCTCCTTTCCCAGGCATCTAGACTCAGAGAGAATGCTCTTATTCCCAGAAACATCTAGGCAGTGTAAATCTCAAAAACATCTCCGGATTTATCCACTCAAACAGTCAACAGCATTGACCTTGTGCCTGCTCTGTACGGAACATTGTGCTAAGCATTTACCTTGAGGAGCCTGCCAGCTGCTTTCAGCACTCAGAGAAAGGAAAGAAAAATATTTTATTAAACACTGTGCTACCACTGGATTATGTACTAGGAGATGGAACATTTAAATACAGAAATAAATAATTCTCTGCCCTCAAGGATCTTCCATTCTAATAGAAGTAAATAACACACATAGAGGACTGTTGGTTGAGAAACACTCAGGGATGCAGAGTGGCCAAAGAGGCATAGATTGCCACATCTCTTCCAGGAACAAGAATATTAATAATGTAAATTGACAAGTAGTATTGTATAATGGAAAGGGTGCTGAATTTGAAATCCCAAGACTTCAGCTTGAATCCTGGCTCTATTATTTTTAATAATGTGTCTTTGGATAAGTCATTTAGCCCAACTTAGCCTGTTCCATCATCTGTAAAAGGACAGATTCAATTCATTGATGTTCAAGGTCCCTTTTATATGAAAATCTGTAATTTTATGAAATAAATACATGGGAATTTTTTTTCTCTTCCATGCTCACTGAAGGGCCTCCTCCTATGCTAGATACTCTCTCTCTCTCTCTCTCTCTCTCTCTCTCTCTCTCTCTCTCTCTCTCTCTCTCTCTCTCACACACACACACACACACACACACACACACACACACTCACACAGTCTCTCACTCATATATAGACCAAAGTCTAAGAATATTATTTTGTTATATGTATATATATATATATATATATATGAAATAGCAGAAGAAATTATATTCATAAGTATCCATCTTTTCTTTACTTCCTTAAAGGCTGTTCTTTTCTTCTCTACTGCATGCTTTTTTACTTTATTCTTTTTCCCTCTTTCTCCCCCACCGCATCTTCCCCAAACAGGCTATAATTAAGTAAGGATATATTTATGTATATATACACATATACACATAATACACACATCTTTCCTCTCCCTGCTAACTCTTTGCTTTAATTCTGATACTTAACTTGCCTTGCTATTACTTTACCTCCTCGCACCCATGGGTCCCTCCCTTATTTTCTTCCCACAACCTTTGCTTCCTCCTTGACCCATTCCTCCCCTCTTATTTCTTTATAGATTTTGGAGGGTGCTATATCCTTCATGGTATATATGTAGTGTTTCCTATTTAACCCAAATCTCCTCATGTGAATAGGTATTCAGAACTACAAGCCCTTCTCCCCCCTTTAATACCTCTATATCTATTCTCCATCTGCACCTCATTTATATAATATAATTACTATTTTTACCTTAACTCTACCCCAACCTTTCTTTTGAGCTAACCAATTGCTGGTGTCAGCATTAAACATGTGGTCTATATTTCCATGTTAAAAAACAAAACAAAACAAAACAAAAAACATAAACAATTGATCCATGGTAAGATCCTTCAAATTGGTCTTTGTTATGGGCTCCTATAAGTTAAATTTTCTATTGAATTCGGGTTTTATTGAAAGAAAGTTTTGAAAATCTGCATGTTCATTGAATGTCCATTTCTTATCCTTCAATATAGACACATTCAATTATAGATAATTTTTGCTGGATGTAATATTTCTGGTCATAGGCCTAGTTCTTTTGATTGCTGGTATATATGATTCCGGGACTCGTAGTCTTTGATTGTAGCTTTAGCTAAGTCCCATACAATTCTAATTGTATATCCAGCATATTTGAATTGGTTTTTTTTCCTTGATTCTTGTAAGATTTTCTCTTTGCTCTGGTGGTTTCAATATTCCTATATATGGCAACAATATTCCTATATGTTTTCCACAAAGAATTTCTTTCAGGTGGTGATTAGTGGATTTTTTTCTATTTCCTCTTTTCCCACACATTCTATCACCTCAGAATAATTTTCTTGTACTAGTTCTTGCATTATTGTGTCAAGGTTCTTTTTTTTTAGCAACAACTTTCAAATAGTCCAATTATTTTTTTTCTTGATTGATTTTCCATATCTATTGTTTTTCTTGTAAGATGTTTCACATTCTGTCCTATTTTTTTCATTCTTTATATTCTGTTTTATTATTTCTTGCTCTCTTATAGCTTCCCTAGCTTCCCTTTGCCCAATACTAATTTTCCAAGAGTTATTTTCATCTTTGAGACTCAGTTAATTAGTTAGTTAGATAACTTTTTTCCATAATCTTCTTGTTTTTCTTGGATTTTTTATTTTAGTTTTTCCTCAATATCATTTGATTTTTAAATTCTCTTTTGAGTTTTCCTATAAATTTTCCTTGGGTAGGAAGCCATTTGATATTATTCTTTGGGGTAGTAGAAGAAATTTTTTTTTTACTTCATCTGAAGATGAACCCTATCTTCTCTATCCCCATAGTAAGTTTCTATTGTTGGGATCTTTCTTTTTTGCCAATTCATTTTTTATACAATGAGAAATATTAGCATAAGCACTTCTAATCATAAGGTGGAGGGATGGCAACTCTGGCTTCACTTCAGCTCTCCTTCCTGACCTGGGACCACAAACCAAAATCTCCACCAGAAGTGGTCAGAGCAGAGAGTGCTGGGTCTAGAATCAGGAAGCCTTATCTTCCTGAGTTCATATCTGACTTCAGACACTTACTAGCTGTGTAACCCTCAGTAAGTCACTTAATCCTACTTGCCTCAGTTTCCTAATCTCTAAAATGAACTGGAGAAGGAAATGGCAAACCACTACAGCATCTTTGCCAAGAAAATCCCAAATGGGATCTCAAAGAGTCAGATGTGAGTGAAACAAATGAACAAGTCACTTTCCCTTCTGTCTTCTTCTTTGTCTTGTCTTAAAGCAATAAATTGACTTTTGTGGTAGTGGTGGTTGGCTCAAAGCATAATTATTTCTCATCCTATGGTCTTTTCATAAAGCACAATGATGGAGGTAATCTCAGAAAGCGGTGCCACAATTTTAATCTGGATGATATTTTAATATCATCTTCTTTATTCTTATGTATTTGTTTGTTTGTTTTGAAGCTTTACTATTTCACATCAGGATCTTGATTTACTTACCATCTGCTTGGAAGTTTGTCATTGACAGGGATGATTTCTTACCCCCTCCCGTTTGCTGTAGTTTGGCAGGGATCTGGTGAGCTGAGTTACGACCTTGAAGGCAAGGAGCACACAGTAACTCACAAGTGTCAATTAACCTCTTTAATTGGTTTAATTGACTGTCCCTAAATGAAGGCAACAGTCAGCAAATCCTGCAAGCTTTTCATGACTTTTTTGAAACTCATATTTTGAAAAGGTGATCTCAAGCAGAGAATGCTGAGGAATATCTTCTTTTTTCTGCCCAGTTCTGTAAGAACATCACCTTGACTTGCAGCTCTCCTGCTTGTTCTGCCTCAATATAGATCAGAGAACACCTTCAAGAGTGGCTACAACTATCACCTCCAGTCACCAGTTGACCTAGGACCTTCCACATCCAAGCAATAAATCTTTAAAGAATCAAAAGGTAGATAGATACTGTCCTCAGAATAAAGTTTACTTCTATATCCTTATCTGATAATTTATCTGGATTTTTGGATCAAAAACTCTTATTTTCCTTCATCCTTCTTCCCAACCCACCCCCATCCCAAATACTTAGTTATTCTATTTTACCTTGCTGACTCCTTGGTTCTTAAACTTTAAATCTTGCACCCTACTGCAGCCACTCATTATGGTGCCTTTCCTTCTGATTCCCAGATCTTTAATTTGTTTTTGACTGCCATCTTCACAGAAACAATGCCTCCCACTCTGCTGGCTCCTAGAACTTGATAACAGGACTGTTTTCTCCATATCTCAATACTCACCTGATAATTCTTTTTCAATTGGTAATCATATCCCAGTATAACAGCATATATAATGTTTATATTTTTATATATAGACATATGTATGTATATGTGTATGTATATTACATATACATATGTAATAATATATACATATATATCTATACATACATACAAATACATAGATACATATCTATATCGACAGATATCTGTGTTTTTATTTTGCTTTTCATTGAATTTCCATTGATTAGCACTGTGTCTGGCACATAGTAAGTACTTAATAAATATTTGTAGAACTAATCTACGCTTTTTGAATACCAGTATTGTGACCAAAAGTAACCAACCAAAAAGTAGTGAATAAATAGCTAGTCTCAAAGTCAGAAAGAACTGCTTCTGACACCTAGTAATTGTGAGACTATGAAGAAATCAATTAATCCAGTAACCCTGGCAATTATCTAAGGCTACACTTTGTAGAGAATTAACTATCTACATTTGTAGAGGGAGTTGCCTTCCCCCTGGAGTACCTAGTACTAAGGAAACCAGAGTCTGGTCCAAATACAAAATTTAGGAAGAAGACTTTTGGGTGTGCTAGACAGGGAAAATAATGTGGGGAGGGACTTTGTGAAAAGTCAGAAGAAAAGGAAATTGAATGTTTTTGCTAGAAATAATATGATCCCATAAAACAAGGAAATGAAAGAAAAGAACTATTCTAAGTAAGCAGGTACTCCCTTGGCATGATATTTAGCATGATATTTAACCTCCCTGAGTCTTCTTTCTCCTTTTAATAGCAACGGAAATGTTTCAAGGTACTTTGCCAAGGATGTTCAATAACTTAAAAATAGTCTGCATGCCAAGCTAATGCTTGAAAGCTTGGGGGTTAGGGGCTGGCAGAAATCAAAGATTTAGAAGTGGGGAATGGGGAATGGAGTGGAGGAGGAGATGGGGAATGGAGAATGGAGAGAGAGAGAGAGAGAGAGAGAGAGAGAGAGAGAGAGAGAGAGAGAGAGAGAGAGAGAGAGAGAGAGAGAGAAGAAAAGGGAGGTTGGAGAGTTTGGCTTGGATTGAAAGAACGGAAGCCTGCCTGGTATTTGTGAGCAGGAAGCCACAGAAGGATAATGCTAAATGGCCACCCAGGGTGACATGTTTGGAGACTGCTGAGACAATCGGGACAGCATCAGATGGTCTCAGCTGGTGTTCGGGCATGTGAGGGACAGACAGATCACAGAGATCCCACCATTCCCACCAAGATTCTGGAGGTCTTGGCCAAGTCTAGGATGGGGGTGGGGGAAGTCACCCCAGAACTCAGAGAAAAGCCGTCCAACTAGCAGTGGGACTAAAGCAGAACTGGCCAGCTGTGTATAATGCCAGGGACAATCTTCTCCTCCATACTCATTACTAGCTCTCTCACTATGACTCCAGATTTCAAGCAGGTCATTATGGATCAGCCCTGCAAGACAAACTCTAAATCTGACTGTGCTGTTCCTGAGAAGAATTAGCTTTAAAGCTGCATGAATCCCTCTCCCACCACCACATGTCAGTAGTTTGGGGACATTATATGTAGGTATCACCATCGTTTTTTTATTTATTTTTTTTCTTGACCTGCTGCAGGGAGCAGCAAAGAAATATTTTCACTCTAGATGCCAGTATCTAAATCCTGGTGAGTGAAGGTAATCATGAGCATGTGGCATAAAGGGGATGGACCTCTGTAAATTAGAATCCTCAAATTACGGACATATAATTCATCTAATTCAATTTCCCTTTAAAATCCGCTTTAAAGAAGAGTTTAAATCACTAGCTCAAGGTCAAATTGGCAAGTGGAAAGTTGGAAGGAAAAGAATAATGATGAGGGCTACAGTACCTCTAGGTGGCTTTAACTGATACAGGGGTATTGCTGGTGGCAAGAATGCTGGGTATCAGGGTCTGTTCTCTAGCTACTACCACTAGCCACTGAGATATCTTTATAAAATTACTTTACTTCTCTTGGTACCCTACCTCATTTGCAAAATGAAGATCACTACTCTCCTTCCTATCTCACAAGATTATTGAAAGGTTAAAATTAGGTGACATGAAATCTCTGCTTAAGTAAAATGACTGTACTATTATTATTATTGCTAATAATAGTGATGAATAATATTAGGGAATAATATTAATAACCACTTCCCTATATCTGAAAATAGATAGTATAATGGCTCTATGGATTAAGACAAGAGTGCAAAGGTGAGAATGGGGACCTCGAAAACAGTCCTATTAAATTTGAATGTAGACTTCTGGCCTAGATGGCGGCGTGGAGGCAGACAGCTGCTTGAGCTCCGTGTTTTCTCTCAGGACTTACTTCATGACAAGCCTTGAAGTTAATGCTTGACCGGAAAAGAAACCCACAAATAATCACCAACAGAAGACATCCTTGAAATTCACCAGAAAAGGTCTGTGTTTGCTCGGGGGAGGGTCAAACAGACTGGGTGCAGACTGAGGGCAGGCAAGCCAGAGCAAGACAGACAGCTCACACAAACAGACCTGAGGGGGGAGGGGTATGATCTCTGCCATTTCTGCAAAAAGACTTTTACCCCAGTGTGGATATTCCGTCTTGGCAGCAAGCCAGGAGCAGCAGAGAGGGTGTAAACATTAGAGGTGAAGATTAAAACCCTGGAAAGCTAGAGTCTCTCGGAACTTGGCCACCCCCAACCCCCACCTGGAGTGACTCAGTACATTCTCAGAGCCTCAGAGCACAGACTCAGAGCAGCCATCGCTGTCCTGTTAGTGGTTCACTGCTGCCCTACCCCCAGTCTGTAGAGGAAGCCCATTAACACCATCCAGCCCCATTCCCCGCAAAACAGACCAATTGTTTCTCTTGTCAATTTGTTTTCTTTGATTCCAGCTCTGACAAAATGAACAAAAAATTCAAAAGGGTTCTAACCATTGACAGCTTCTGTATGGAGAGAGAGCAGACTTCAAATACTGAGGACACTAAAAACAGACTGTCCCCAGAGGAATCCCCTAAGGGGGATATGATCTGCTCCTCAATACAAAAGAGTATCATAGAGGAAATCAAAAAGGTTCTCACAAGAGAGCTAGAAGAGAAGTGGGAAAAGGAAAGGGAAGCTTGGCAAGAGAGCCTGGAGAAGTTATCCAGAGTGGATAAAGAAATCAAATCACTGAGAAACAAAATTAGTGAGATGGAAAAGTAAACAACTCCAGGGAAAACAGGATTAATGAGCTGGATAAAGAAAACAGCTCTCTAAAAAATAAAATCGATAACATGGAAAAAAATTCCATAGAAGAAAAAAAATCACTTAAAAACACAATTGGACAATTACAAAAAGACATAAAAAAGTGAGTGAAGAAAATACATCATTGAAAATTAGACTCGAACAAGTAGAAATGAATGACTCAAGGAGAAACCAAGAAGTAGTCAAGCAAAACCAGAGAAATGAAACAATTGAAAAGAATGTCAAATACCTTATTAGAAAGACAACAGACCTGGAAAACAGATCCAGGAGAGACAATTTGAGAATAATCAGACTCCCTGAAAAATGTGAGGAAAAAAAGAGCTATTTTCCAGGAAATTATCAAAGAGAACTGCCCAGACGTTTTGGAAACAGAAGGTAAAATAGACATTGAAAAAATTCATTGATCACCTACTGAAAGGGACCCTAAAATCAAAATGCCAAGAAATATAGTGGCCAATTCAAGGACCATCAGACAAAGGAAAAAATACTGGAAGCTGCTAGAAAAAAGCAATTCAGATATGGAGGAGCCACAATAAGGATAACCCAGGATCTAGCAGTGTCCACATTAAAAGAACGAAGGGCATGGAACATGATATTTTGAAAGGCTAAGGAACTTGGTATGCAGCCAAGAATAAATTACCCAGCAAAAATGAGCATTGTTTTCCAGGGAAGAAGATGGACATTTAATGAAATAAATGAATTCCATCTATTCTTGATGAAAAAACCAGACCTATATAAAATGTTTGATCTTCAAATACAGAACTCAAGAGATTTCTAAAAAGGTAAAAATAAATCTTGACAACTATACTTTTGCCATAAAGATATGTAAAGAACACATGTATAATTTGTCCTAGAAACTAGAGGTGGAAAGGAAATTATATCATAAAAAAGAGAAAATGGTGGTACTACATCTCATGAAGAGGCAAAGGTAACCTATTATATCTGAGAGAAAGAAAGGAGGGAGATGAACATAGTGTGTATCAATAGACATATTCGATTTATGGTGAAACTCCTTCCAATTCATTGAAAAGTGAGAGGGAAGGAATAAGCTAAGGGGAAGGGAATACAGAAATTGTGAAGAAAAGGGGTAAAATAAGGGGAGGAACTTTAAGGTGGGAGAGGGATACTAAAAAGGGAGGGCTGTGAAAAGCAAGTGGTGTTCACAAGTTTAATACTGGGTAGGGGGTTAAGAGGGAAGGAAAGGAGAAAAGCATAAGCAGGGGTTAATAGGATGGCAAGCAATATAGAATTATAGTCATTCTAACCATAAATGTGAATGGGGTAAACTCCCTCATAAAAAGGAAGCAGTTAGTAGACTAGATTAAAAGCCTGAATCCTACTATATGTTGGTTACAGGAAACACACCTGAAACAGGGTGATACATTCAAACTAAAAGTAAAAAGGTGGAACAGAATCTACTATGCTTCAAGCAAAGCCAAAAAAGCAGGGGTAGCCATCCTCATCTCAGATCAAGCAAAAACAAAATTTGATCTAATTAAAAGAGATAAGGAAGGGCATTATATCCTGCTAAAGGGTAGTATAGATAATGAAGCAGTGTCAGTACTAAACATATATGCACCAAGTGGTGCAGCATCTAAATTCTTAAAAGAGAAATTAAGAGAGCTGCAAGAGGAAATAGATAGCAAAACTATAATAGTGGGAGATCTCAACCTTGCACTCTCAGAATTAGATAAATCAAACCACAAAATAAATAAGAAAGAAGTCAAAGAGGTAAATAGAATCCTAGAAAAGTTTGATATGATAGATCTTTGGCAAAAGCTAAATGGAGACAGAAAGGAGTATACTTTCTTCTCAGCAGTTCATGGAACCTATACAAAAAATTGATCATATAATAGGGCATAAAAACCTCAAAATCAAATGCAGTAAGGCAGAAATAGTAAATGCATCCTTTTCAGACCACAATGCAATTAAAATTACATTTAATAAAAAGCCAGGGGAAAATAGACCAAAAAATAATTGGAAACTAAATAATCTTATACTAAAGAATGATTGGGTAAAACAGCAAATCATAGACATAATTAATAACTTCACCCAAGAAATGACAATAATGAGACTTCATACCAAAATGTGTGAGATACAGCCAAAGCAGTAATAAGGGGAAGTTTTCTATCTCTAGAGGCCTACTTGCATAAAATAGAGAAAGAGAAGGCCAACGAATTGGGCTTACAACTAAAATTGCTAGAAAAGGAACAATTTAAAAACCCCCAGATAAACACAAAACTTGAACTTCAAAAAATAAAATGTGAGATTACTAAAATTGAAAGTAAAAAAAACTATTGAATTAATTAATAAAAGTAAGAGTTGGTTCTATGAAAAAATCAACAACATAGACAAACCCTTAGTAAATCTGATTAAAAAAAGGAAACAGGAAAAGCAAATTGTTAGTCTTGAAAATGAAAAGGGAGAACTCACCACTAATGAAGAGGAAATTAGAACAATAGTTAGGAGCTACTTTGCTCAACTTTATGCCGATAAATTTGATAACTTAAATGAAATGGAAGAATACCTTCAAAAATATTGCTTTGCCCAGATTAACAGAGGAAGAAATAAGTAATCTAAATAGTCCCATCTCAGAAAAAGAAATAGAACAAGCTATTAACCAACTCCCTAAGGAAAAATCCCCAGGACCAGATGGATTTACATGTGAATTCTACCAAACATTTAAAGAACAACTAACTCCAATGCTATGTAAACTATTTGAAAAAATAGGGATTGAAGGAGTCCTACCAAATTCCTTTTATGACACAGACATGGTACTGATACCTAAACCAGGTAGGCTGAAAACAGAGAAAGAAAATTATAGACCAATTTCCTTAATGAATATTGATGCTAAAATCTTAAATAAGATATTAGCAAAAAGACTTCAGAAAATCATCCCCAGGATAATACACTATGATCAAGTGGGATTTATACCAGTAATGCAGAGCTGGTTTAATATTAGGAAAACTATTAGTATAATTGACCATATTAATAATCAAATTAATAAAAACCATATGATCATCTCAATAGATGCAGAAAAAGCATTTGATAAAATCCAACATCCATTCCTACTAAAAACGCTTGAGAGTATAGGAATAAATGGACTATTCCTTAGAATAATCAGGAGCATATTTTAAGACCATCAGTAAGCATAATGTACAATAGAAATAAACTGGAACCTTTCCCAGTAAGATCAGGAGTGAAACAAGGTTGCCCACTATCACCATTACTATTCAATATAGTACTAGAAACTCTAGCCTTGGCAATCAGAGCTGAGAAAGAGATTCAAGGAATTAGAGTAGGAAATGAGGAAATCAAATTATCACTCTTTGCAGATGACATGATGGTATACTTAGAGAACCCCAAAGACTCTGCTAAAAAGCTATTGGAAATTATTCAGAATTTTAGCAACATTGCAGGATACAAAATAAATCCACATAAATCCTCAGCATTTTTATACATTACCAACACAATCCAACAGCAAGAGATACAAAGAGAAATTCCATTCAAAATAACGGTCAATAGTATAAAATATTTGGGAATATATCTACCAAAGGAGAGTCAGGAATTATATGAGCAAAATTATGAAACACTTGCCACAAAAACAAAGTCAGATTTAAATAATTGGAAAGACATTCAGTGCTCTTGGATAGGCCAAGCAAATATAATAAAGATGACAATACTCCCTAAACTAATCCATTTATTTTGTGCTATACCAATCAGACTCCCAAGAAACTATTTTAATGACCTAGAAATAATAACAACAGAATTCATATGGAACAACAAAAGGTCGAGAATTTCAAGGAAGTAATGAAAAAATAAATTAAATGAAGGTGGTCTAGCTGTACCTGATCTAGAACTATATTATAAAACAAGTCACCAAAACCATTTCGTATTGGCTAAGAAATAGACTAGTTGATCAGTGGCATAGGTTAGGTTCACAGGGCAATATAGTGAATAAAAATAGCAATCTAGTGTTTGACAAAACCAAACATCCCAGATTTTGGGATAAGAATTCATTATTTGACAAAAACTGCTGGGAAAACTGGAAATTAGTATGGCAGAAACTAGGCATGGACCCACATTTAACACCACATATTAAGATAAGATCAAAATGAGTCCAAGATTTAGGCATAAAGAACAAAATTATAAATAAATTGGAGGAACATGGGATGGTTTACCTCTCGGACTTGTGGAGAAGGAAGGAGTTTGTGTCCAAGGGAGAACTAGAGACCATTATTGATCACAAAATAGAAAATTTTGATTACACCAAATTAAAAAGTTTCTGCACAAACAAAACTAATGCAAACAAGATTAGAAGGGAAGTAACAAATTAGGAAAACATTTTTACAGTTAAAGGTTCTGATAAAGGCCTCATCTCCAAAATATAAAGAGAATTGACTTTAATTTATAAGAAATCAAGCCATTCTCCAATTGATAAATGGTCAAAGGATATGAACAATTTACAGATGATGAAATTAAAACTATTTCCACTCATATGAAAGAGTGTTCCAAATCACTATTGATCAGAGAAATGAAAATTAAGACAACTCTGAGATATCATTACACACCTGTCAGATTGACTAAGATGACAGGAACAAATAATGATGAATGTTGGAGGGGATGTGGGAAAACTGGGACACTGATGCATTGTTGGTGGATTTGTGAAAGAATCCAACCATTCTGGAGAGCAATCTGGAAGTATGCCCAAAAAGTTTTCAAAATGTGCATACCCTTTGACCCAGCCATACTACTACTGGGCTTATATCCCAAGGAAATACTAAAGAAGGGAAAGGGACCTGTATATGCCAAAATGTTTGTGGCAGCCCTTTTTGTAGTGGATAGAAACTGGAAAATGAATGGATGTACATCAATTATAGAATGGTTGGGTAAATTATGGTATATGAATGTTATGGAATATTATTGTTCTGTAAGAAATGACCAACAGGAGGAATACAGAGAGGCTTGGAGAGACTTACATCAACTGATGCTGAGTGAAATGAGCAGAACTAGGGGATCCTTATACACTTCAACAATGATACTGTATGAGGATGTATTCTGATGGAAGTGGATATCTTCAACATAGAGAAGAGCTAATCCAATTCCAATTGATCAATGATGGACAGAACCAGCTACATCCAGAAAAGGAACACTGGGAAATGAGTGTAAACTGTGAGCATTGTTTTTGTTTGTTTGTTTGTTTTGTTTTGTTTCTCTTCCCAGATTATTTTTACCTTCCGAATACAATCCTTCCTTTGCAACAATAACAACAACAAAATTCGGTTCTGCACATATATATTGTACCTAGGATATACTATAAGATATTTAATATGTATGGGAATGCCTGCCATCTAGGGGAGGGAGTGGAGGGAAGGAGGGGAAAAACTCAGAACAGAAGGGAGTACAAGGGATAATGTTGTTAAAAAAAAATTTACCTATGCATATGTACTGTCAAAGAAAATGTTATAATTATAAAAATTAATAAAAAATAAAAATAAAAAAGTATAATGGCTCTATGTCTTTATATTCTGGTGATACAGTAGACCATCCATTGATATGAAGTCAGAACACTTTAAAGATCAGAAAGTGTTTACATAGAAAAGAACAATTATTAGGACTTTGTTTTTAACCTTCTTGCCATTGTAAAGAGCACATCTGGCAATATTCCCCAGTCATCTTTACTCAGAAACGAATTTAAGACAAATTTTCTAGGCAACGGCTTTAACCTGGTGTCCAAAAACTTATTTCTAAAATATTTTGATAGAAGTATGTCAATAAAATTAATTTTCTTCATAATCAATAGATTTCATTTTATTTATTTAAAGGTATTATCTGATAAGATGTTCATTATGCTCTACCAGACTGTGAAAGGGGATCCATGACAAATAAAAAAGTTGAGAACTTCTATGTGAAATCTCTCTGCCATTTAGTTCAATTCAAATAAGATAATGAGCTAGAAGAATTGTGATTGTGATTGTGGAAGAATCAATGGTATTAACTGTCTTGTCCACAATAATTTGCCTCTTGAAAAATTTAACCAAATTTGATGTTTAGAAACTGCCTCTTAAGCTAACTTAAATGGTCTATCCTGTCCATGGCACTAAAACAAAAAATGTTAATCGATATAAGTCTTAAAATTTGCATAACATCCCTATTTAAAAAAAAAAAAAAAAGCATTTAGTTGAAAGGCAGTATGGTATAGCCTTGTTATCCAGAAGATTTAAACATTATTTGGTTTAACCTTATTTGTGGAACATGTTAGCTGTTTGATCATGGGCAAGAAATTTAAATTCTCTATGCCATAGACAACTCTCCAAGACTTAGTTGCCAACCATCATTAATAGATAGGGACTCCATATTGGAAATTCTCTAAACCAGTGAAATTATAGTTCTGGACACACCCTTCCAAAATGAGAAATCAGTGCCTTGCAGTTTTTTTTAAAGGTTTAGTCTGCTATCTTACCACCAATTTGGAAATGTTTTATTCAGAATATGCAAAGATCAGAAAACTTGTTTTTGAGTCCTGCTTCCAATATGTTATATTACCATTGCCAAGTTACTAAAACTCAGTTTTCTTATTTGTAAATTAAAGATAATAGACTAGAAATACTTGAATATTTGAGCAACCCAACTTTCAGGATTTTGACAAGAGAATTTTGCAAACTTTAAGAGATTATAGAAGCACTAGCAACTATTATTATTGTTGTTGTTATTATTGTTTATGTCATCTTTAGGGAGAAAGCATGCATTTTACTCATATTATATTCCTTTACCTCATTTACAAAAATGATAATCCCCTAGAAAGGAAGCTCAGAGGTTCTGGAATTTGCTCTTTGAACCATATTGAAGTTTTGACTGATTTACAAAGGAGAAAAAGGCATGCAAGAATTTCCCAATGTTAGCAAATCTCAAAGGTTAAAATGATAACATTTATAATGTAATCAGTGAAGTTTTCAACATTATGCAACCAGTACATGAATTCATTATTTTCAACACCTTTACCATTTTATCAAATTCTATTTGTGAATTACTATAAAATCTTACAATTTTATGATTGTATTAAGTGAAGTCTATAGTCTCTAAAGCACTTGTGCTAATAGAAGTAATCAATAGAAAATTTCCCTGAAAATAAACAGACAAAATCATAAAAGTCATTATATTGGTACATTCCCGTTAATGCACTTAGATCTTTCAATTGATATTGCAGCTTAAACTATTTAACTGTGTTTTCTAAAGGCCCCAAACATCATCTATACTGTGATATAGCTATTGAACTCAGATTGACTACATTATTAATTTCTAAGCACATTCAAAGATCATGAAAAAATCATGTTTATAAATTTTTTGCCATTTCATCATAATCATACAATAAGCTATTACCTTTCACTACTAAAGATACAGAAATTTGAGGTTTTTAAAATATCAATTTAAAATTTTATTTTTATTTATTTCATTAAATATTTTCTATGTAAAAATAATTTAAACAAACTTTTTAAAAATTTTGAGTTCATTTTTCCTTCCTTCCTATCTGGTCCTCTCCTTGACAAGGCGAACAATTTGATTTCAATTATACATGTGAAGTCATACAAAACATATGTCCATATTAGTCATGTTTCAAAAGAAAACACAAATAAAATAAAAAATAAAAATAAAGTAAAAAAATACACTTCAGTCTGCATTCAGAGTTCATCAGTTCTCTCTCCAAAACTGGATAGCATTTTTCATCATAGCTCATTTTGAATTTTAGATAAATTTCTTGTTCAACGTAGCTAAATTGAGGGGGCAGAGCCAAGATGACAGAGTAAAGATAGGAACTTGCCCAACCTCTTCCCCCCAAATGCTCCAAATTCCTTTAACTAATAACTCTAAACAAATTTTTAAAGCATCAGACCCAAAAGACAGTAGAAAAATTTTCCATCCAAAGATAGCTTAAAAGGGCTGTAGAAAGGACACTAGGGTGGGAATCCAGCATGCAGTCCTAGTGCAGACGATGCCAGTATAGCCCTGACTCTGGCCTCAGCCCCAGCCTCAGCCCTGGCCCTATACCAGCAAAACAGGAACAGGCCTAAGGAATTTGCAGTAGTTTTGGTGGCTTCCAGACCAGAGACACCAAAAAGGACTTGGAAGGTCAGCACAAAGATCTGTGGCAACAGGGTGGGAGTCCAGTGAACAATTCTAATGCAGGTTGTGCTAGTGCAGCCCTGGCCCCAGCCCCAGTGCCAATAAAGCAGGACCTCTGAATCAGCAGAAGCACTAGTGATTTCCAGACCTCTCAGCCCAGAGAAACCAAAAGTGACTTGGAAGGTTGGCAAGAAAAGTTTGTCACTAGGTTGAGAGGGCCTTGGGAAATCAGTAGATAAGGAATGGGACTGGGCAGAATGGTGGTGACAGCTTCCTGAGGTCTCAGCACACAGGAGGTCTCTTTGCTAGTACCAAGGAAGGACTCTGATTCTTCTTGCTAGCACCAAGGAAGGACTCTGATTTTTACATACCATAACATGCAGCTATGGTGAGGTGGGGACATTCCTCATAATTCCAGAGCAGACAAGAGAGCTTGTGGTCAGGTTCTTAGGATTATCTCAGAAAACAGCTGCACAAAACCCCTTGAAGGGACTGTGCATCCCTGGAAATGGAGCCTGAGCAGAAAACAGAAAAAGATTCTAACCATAGAAAGTTTCTATGGTGACAAGGAAGATCAAAACACACACTCAGAAGATAAAAAAGTCAAAACTCCTACATCCAAAGCCTCTAAGAAAAAATAAAAATTGCTTTCAAGCTATGGAAAAGCTCAAAAGAAATATTGAAAATTAAGTAAAAAGGATGGAAAAAAATTAGAAAAAGAATCAAGAATGGTACAAAATGAAACACAAAAAGGTGATGAGAAGAATGCCTTAAAAAGCAAAATTAGCCAAATGGGAAAAAAAATTCAAAAGCTCACTGAGAAAAAAAAATGATTCTTTAAAAATTAGAATTGAGCAAATGTAAGCTAATTGACTTTATGAAAACAAAAACAAAAAAATAGAAAAAAATGTGAAAAATCTCATTAGAAAAGCAACTGACTTGAAAAATAGATCCAGGAGGGCTCATTCAAAGTAGCTAAGTTTTTCACAGCTGATCACTGTTACAATATTCATAATATTGTTATTACTGGGTACAATGTTCTCCTGGTTCTCACTTCACTTTGTATCAGTTTATCACCTAATTGACGGATATTCTATTGATTACTAATTCTTTGCCACCACAAAAAAGCTACCATAAGTAGTTTTGTCCAATAAAGTTCTTTACCTAAAGGGTCAATAGTAATAAATCTTGACATGTACCTTGGTTGCCACACTTCCATTTTGAATACAATGCAAATAGCTCCCCTGGGAGCAAAGAGTTGACTTGGCTTTCATTTTCTATGGAAATCCAGAAATATTATACAAAGGAAATATTTTGAATAGAAATTCCATTTTGATTGTCCAAGTGTTTTTTGATGGGAAAAAAAGAGAGTAGATAATAATCAAGATTGCAATGTAGGAGGAAGGAGTTGTTACTTATCCTTCACTGGAGAAGAGGACCAATGACATCAGGAGGGTGATGTGTTGATTTGTGAGTCAATTGGCCTTAAGTGAGGCAGAGCTGCACAAAGTCATCAGTCTTACTCTCTCCTCTAGAGTCATCAAAGTCCAGTGACAAGACAAAAATTCAACATGACTGGCGATGGCCAGAAGGAGGAAGTAGTCCAGCCAGTTTTATGAATCTCCCTACTCTACACACAACTACATGAAGAACTAGAAAAGCATCATACTAAATCCTAAGTAGGAAATGCAATGAAAAATTGCATTGTCATTTTTCCAGTCATCTTCAGGATAGAGAAAAAGATAGAAGGGCTCCAGAGTGAGAAGCACACCATTTCTTTTCCTGTTCCTTGGCCAGATAAAACCCCAGGCCTATGATCATCCTTTCCCTGGTCAGCCATAGTTTATACTGATCTGTGACCCAGCTCTACCAATTGGACCCTCATGATAATTATTTCTCTCTTGAACCACTTGATAACATGCTATTGTGGTCAGTTGGTCGTTTCTCTTAAGAATCTATAGGATGTTCTCCCTCTACAAGTGTTATTTCATTTTCTTTGCCTAGCAATGTTTGTTTGGAGATGTTTGTACCCATTGAGAAGAATGAACAGAATTAATGGTTCACAGAGCAGAAATAATTTTACAAATATAAAAACTGAATTCACAATGGTGAATTTCTCCATAGAAACAAAGAGAGAGAGAGAGAGAGAGAGAGAGAGAGAGAGAGAGAGAGAGAGAGAGAGAGAGAGAGAGAGAGAGGGAGAAACTGATCAGGACTACAAATATACAGAAGAAAAAGACAATCTGGAAGAAGAGAAGCAAAAAGCAATACTATTAAAATAGCATATAATGTCTATACCAACAAAACAATGATCTCATCTCAAAGTGTAGAGATAACTGAAGAATCACCTATAGGTCTCTCAGAAGAATATGACGAGTTAAAAAAAATAGCAAGCATTATAATAAATGATACAAGAAAAGTGCCCCTTATATGACAAATTACACAAGAAAAATGATCAGAGGATAAAAATGTTAATTGAAAAATATCCAAAAATTACTACCAACCCCCCCAAATCCTATTGATAGCCTGAAAATTTTAACACAGTACAATTTAACGATTAAATTTGTAAAAATAAATTCTGCAAACAAACAGATAAAGACATAGAGGGGTTAAATAAAGAGGATGACATTTATGAAGCAGAAATAATAAAGATTAACATAATAACAACAGAAGGATTTCTTTCTAAAAGTACCCAAGGGAAAAAAAGATGAAAGCAGAATTTACATGGAAGTAGAGATACAGGAACAAATCTGAGACTATAGGAATTAACCCTCAACTCACACCCCCATCTATAAATTAATCAGTGTTTTCTTGTTTTGTTTTGTTTTGTTTGATAGTAAACTACATAACTCATATTTTTATGAGAGAGAGAGGAGAAAGAAGATAGATGATAATGCACCTTCAACAAATCAACAGTAAACAGTGAAGGGAAAAATAATTCCTCAAGAAAATGAGAGGCTTCAGGAGGATATGTAAGATGGCAAGAAGATTCAGATAATAGGAATTAAAGGGAGGTTACATTTAAATTTAGAGATGAAAGGGGATCCTACTGAAAAATAATCTATGAATAAATATATTCTGTAATGGTAGATGACTATCACATAAAAGAATTCTATCAAGCTTTTAAACAATTTGTACTAGTACTATATAGCAATATGCATACATGTATACACACACATACACACACACACATATATATGTATATATATATATATATATTTGAGAATAACATATATATATATATATGTTATTCTCAAAAAAATAGAAAAATAAATTATCTACCATACCTCTCTTGAGATACAAATAATTATAACTAAATTAGGGAAATATGATGTAAAAAACTATAGACCAATATTATTACTGTATAGTGATTAAAAATTAAAATAAATTTATCCATTATAAATCTGCAGGGATTTGATGTTCAAAGGGACCTTTTCATGACCTCCACAGCATTCTGCTTTGGGAGAAGGGGAAACTGATCATTTGGGAGCCAAGGATATCCAAAATAGCAGAAAAACATATAACCAGAGAGGAAATTTCATGTCAAATGAGAAAGAAAATTATCTTGGGGAAAAAAAGAGGAGTAGTAATGGACTCCACAATCAAAGACACAGGAAAATTTCTTTTTTTTTTTTTTTTTTTTTTTGAAAACAGAGTCACTTTATTATAAAAATTTTTGACAGTATATATGCATGAGTAAATTTTTTTAAATAACATTATCCCTTGTAATCATTTTTCCAAATTATCCCCTCCCTCCTTCTACTCCCTCCCCTAGATGGCAGGCAATCCCATACATGTGTTACAATATAACCTAGATACATTATATGTGTGTAAATCCAATTTTCTTGTTGCACGTTAAGTATTAGATTCCGAAGGTATAAGTAACCTGGGTAGATAAACAGTAGTGCTAACAATTTACATTCACTTCCCAGTGTTCCTTCTCTGGGTGTAGTTGTTTTTGTCCATCACTGATCAACTGGAAGTGAGTTGGATTTTCTTTATGTTGAAGATATCCACTTCCATCAGAATACATCTTCATACAGCGTTGAAGTGTACAGCGATCTTCTGGTTCTATTCATTTCACTCAGCATCAGTTGATGTAAGTCTTTCCAAACCTCTCTGTATTCGTCCTGCTGGTCATTTCTTACAGAGCAGTAATATTCCATAACCTTCATATACCATAATTTACCCAACTATTCTCCAATTAATGGACATGCATTCATCTTCCAGTTTCTAGCCACTACAAAAAGAGCTGCCACAAACATTTTGGCATATACAGGTCCCTTTCCCCTCTTTAGTATTTCTTTGGGATATAAGCCCAATAGCAGCAATGCTGGATCAGAGTATGCACAGTTTGATAACTTTTTGGGCATAGTTCCAAATTGCTCTCCAGAATGGTTGGATTCTTTCACAACTCCACCAACAATGTATTAGGGTCCCAGTTTTCCCACATCCCCTCCAACTTTCATTATTATTTGTTCCTGTCATCTTAGCCAATCTGACAGGTGTGTAGTGGCATCTCAGAGCTGTCTTAATTTGCATTTCTCTGATCACTAATGATTTGGAACACTCTTTCATATGAGTGGATATAATTTCAATTTAATCACCTGAAAAGTTTATATAATATTATATAGTTTATAAAACATTATATAGTTTATATAATATTGGAGCTAATTGTTCTTTAAATGTTTGGTAGAATTCACATGTAAATCCATCTGGTCCTGGGGAGTTAATTAATAGCTTGTTCTATTTCTTTTGCTGAAATGGGACTATTTAAGCAACTTATCTCCTCCTCTGTTAATCTAGGAAGGCTATATTTTTGGAGGAAGTCATCCATTTCACTTAAGTTATCAAATTTATTGAAATAAGTTGGGCAAATTAATTCCTTATTATTTCTCTAATTTCCTCTTCATTGGTGGAAAGATCCTCCTTTTCATTTGTAAGACTAACAATTTGATTTTCCTCTTTCCTTTTTCTGATCAGATTTACCAAAGGTTTATCTATTTTATTGGCTTTTTCATAAAACCAACTCTTGGTTTTATTTATTAATTCAATAGCTTTTAACTTTCAATATTATTGATTTCTCCTTTTAATTTTAGTATTTCAAGTTTGATTTTTGGTTGGGGGTTTTTAATTTGGTCTTTTTCTAGCCTTTTAAGTTGCAAGCCCAATTCGTTAATCTTCTCTTTCTCTATTTTCTTCAAATAAGCCTCTAAAGATATAAAATTTCCCCTTATTACCACTTTAGCTGCATCCCACAGATTTTGGTATGATGTCTCATCATTGTCATTATCTTGGGTGAAATTATTAATTGTTTCTATAATTTGCTGTTTCACCCAGTCATTCTTTAAGATGATATTATTCAGTTTCCAATTACTTTTTGGTCTATTTACCCCTAACTTCTTATTGAATGTAGTTTTTATTGCATTGTGGTCTGAGAAGAAGGCATTTATTATTTCTGCCTTCCTGCATTTAATTTTGATATCTTTATGTCCTAATATATGGTCAATTTTTGTATAGGTTCCATGAAATGCTGAGAAGAAAGTATATTCCTTTCTATCACCAGTCAGTTTTCTCCAAAGGTCTATCATATCTAGTTTTTCTAATGTTCTATTTCCTTTTTTAATTTCTTTCTTATTTGTTTTGTGGTTTGATTTGTCTAAATCTGAGAGTGCAAGGTTGAGATCTCCCACTATTATAGTTTTACTGTCTATTTCTTCTTGCAATTCTCTTAACTTTTCCTTTAGAAAGTTAGATGCTATACCACTTGGTGCATATATGTTTAGTATTGATATGGCTTCATTGTTTATGCTATCTTTTAGCAGGATATAGTTTCCTTCCTTATCTCTTTTAATTAGATCAATTTCTGCTTTTGCTTGATCTGAGATAAGGATTATACCCCTGCTTTTTTGGCTTTACCTGAAGCATAATAGATTCTGCTCCAACCTTTTACCTTTACTCTGTGTGTATCTCCCTGCTTTAAGTGTGTTTCCTGTAAACAACATATTGTAGGGTTCTGACTTTTGATCCAGTCTGCTATCCATCTCTGTTTGATGGGAGAGTTCATCCCATTCACATTTACAGTTACAATTACTAATTCTGTATTTCCTGCCATCATGTTATCCCTAGATTATGCTTTTTCCCTTGACCCCCTTGAACCCCTTCCCCAATATTTAATTTATAGACCCCACCTGTGATGCACAGCCCTCCCTTTTTAGTATCCCTCCCCCTTCCTTCCAAATCCCTTCCCTTATTCCCCTTTTCCTTTTTTCTTTTCCTCTCCCCCCCATTTTAATGAGGTGAGAGAGAATTCTCTGAAAAACAAATATGTCAATTATTTACTCTTTGAGCCTCTTCTGGTGAGAGTAAGATTCACATAATGTTTCACCGCCTCTCTAAATTCCCTCAGATGTGGTATATTTTACTATGCCTCTTCCTGGGATGTAGTTTCCCTCTTTTTATTACTCCTTCCCCTTTTTCTGATACTACCCCCTTCCCTTTACTACTCCCCCCTTTTTTATATCAGTAAAATCAAATTATCCATGTGGACTTTCTATATATCCACAAAAGAGATACAGTTCTCAAGAGTTCTTTTTACCTTTTTCTGTTTCTCTTCAGTCTTGTGGATGTAGATCAAATTTTTTGTTTAAGTCTCATTTTTTTCTTAAAAACAAATGGAATTCCTCTGTTTCATTAAATGACCATCTTCTTCCATGGAAGAAAATGCTAAACTTAGCTGGATAGTTTATTCTTGGTTGCAATCCTTGATCTTTTGCCTTTCGGAATATCAGGTTCCAGGCCCTTTGATCTTTTAATGTAGAGGCAGCCAGATCTTGAGTGAGCCTTATTGTGGTCCCTTGATATTTGAATTGCTTTTTTCTAGCTGCTTGCAATATTTTTCTTTTGTTTGGTAGTTCTTCAGCTTAGCCACAATATTCCGTGGAGTTATTTTTTTAGGGTCTTTTTCAGAAGGTGTTCGATGAATTCTTTCAACGCCTATTTTCCCTTCTGTTTCTATTATCTCTGGATAGTTCTCTTTGATGATTTCCTGTAAAATAGAATCTAAGCTCTTTATTTTGGTCATAGTTTTCGGGAAGTCCAATGATCCTCAGATTATCTCTCCTAGATCTATTTTCCAGGTCTATAGATTTTCCCTGTAAGTATTTGACGTTATTCTCCAGCTTTTCATTTTTTTTGTTTTGTTTGACTGATTCTTGGGTTCTCCATGAATCATTCATTTCTATTTGTTCTGTCCTGATTTTTAATGTTATTTTCTTCCTTCACATTTTATTTCTTTTTGTATATGCCCAATTGAGTTTTTAAATGAATTATTTTGCTCTATTGAATTTTTTTCCATTTCCCTAATTTTTTAGAGATTTATTTTCTTTTTCCAATTCAGAAATCCTACTTTCTTGAGACTTTTTTATCTTTTCCAATTCAGAAATCCTACTTTCCTGTGATTTTTTAATCTTTTCTAATTCACAGATTTTGTTTCCCTGCATCTCCTATGAATTCTTTATTTTTTCCAACTCAAATTTCAGAATGTTGTTATTCTCTATCATAGCTTCTCTTTCCTTTTCCCATTTTTCTTCAAACTCTCTTAACTTTTTAATAGTCTCTTCTAGGAGAGAGTTATGTGATGGGGGCAGGTATCGTTCCCCTTTAGAGTGTTATCTGCTGACTCTCTGCTGTTAACTTCCTCAGGGTTGGATACCCACTCTTTCTCTGTGTAGAAGGAATCAATAGTTCTCTTCAGCTTTTTATTCATGGTTAAAAATCTTTTGGGGTCTGTCCTTAGAGTAAGAAGTTTATTTATTTATTTCTTTACCAGCTTCCTCCCAGACCAGATGGATGCAGCGGCTCCTGTGTCTGAGCTAAGAGATAGCTCTGGGAGAGAGTTCCCTTCCCCCTCCCTGGAAGTGCCTCAGAGGTGATTAGTATGACTGCGCTGTGAGGGTTGCCCAGTGAAAGACCCCACTGTGTGTCCTAGTGACTTCCCTGAGGTTTAAGACTGAACAGTAAAGGTGACACAAAGCCCAGCCAATGCGTCCAGTGGGGCATGGATATCAGCAGCTGAGGTGAAAAGCCACTGTGCTCAAACTGGAAGTGTCTGCCCAGAAACCGCGGTCCCTATTTCAAAGGTTCTGCTTCTCTAGGACTTCCTTGGCTGAGTACTACAGCCTCTGGCCAAGCACTATGTTGATTAGATATTGCCTCGGGCTGTGTCCCTGCTGTTTAGGTTCTTAACTATCCCAAGGTGAAGCCCAGACAGCAGAAAGTGGCTGCACAGCCTAGCCGAGATCTGTTAGGTCACTTCTGGATTGGGGCGGTTCTAGTATCTGGCTTTATATTTTAAAGTGGCTTGATTTCTCTTCTGAGCTGCTGTATTATAAGCAGAGAAGAGCTAACAGCCTGTGCCAGATTCCTCTATCTCAGTGGCTTCTCTGATCCCAGAGTTCCCCCCAGCCTGATCAGCACACCTAACCCTGTCTGTGCTGGCTTTTTTTCTTCCTCCCCTTGGAGATGACCTTTTCTGTTGAAATTCCAGATTCTCTTCAGCTGGTAAGTCGTGCTTCTAATCCTTGTGGTTTCTATTAGTCCAGCGTTATTTTTGAGGCTGATTTAACTAATTGGTAATGAGGGAAGAAGGGAGCTTACAGATTCATGTGTATCTTCTCCGCCACCTTGGCTCTGCCCCCTCTTGGCTCCACCCCCCAAAATTTTCTAACATGCACAGTATTTCTATCCTTTCTATCTTCTGTAGAAATTGATACTTATAACACTGAGAAAGAACAAAACAAAAAGTCAGGAAGCAAGGTTTACAAAGAAATTATATAAAATACAAAATAGGTACTTTGGAAGCTTCATTTTTAATAAGGAAAACATAGATAGAAGAAAGAATAAATAAAATAAGAGGACCTTGAATCAAAGAGTAAAAGTTTAAAATAAACTGAGAGGGAAGAAAATTGAAGAGGAAAATGAAGGAAATAAATTATTTTTAAAAGAAAAGTTACAGAGGGGATCCAAGATGGCAGATAGAGACAAACAAGCTGAACTTCCTCAACATTCCCCTATAAAAAAATATTAAATCAATGCTCAAATCAAATTTTTGGGTGGCAGAGCCAATAAAAAAGATATTTTTCCAGCCTAAGAAAATTTAGCAGGTCACCAGAAGAAGTTTGTGACTCTGGGATGAAAAACTGTTCAAAGCCCACACAGGTAGCTACAGCAACAGCAGCTGCAGCAATAGCAGTGTTAAAAGTTTTCAGAACTCTCACCCCAGATATAGTATAGCTGGAGGTGACTGACAATTCTATTGCCTATACACTGTTCTGGCTCACAATTTCAGGATGGAGAGGAGTTCTGGAGGTCAGTTACAAGGGAACAGGGATCCTGGTTGCAAATGCAAGGCAAAGAGAGTGCTAGCACTTATGACTACAGAGAAACAGGCACCCCTCCTGGATAAAGACTAGAGCACAAACTAGAAGAGCAGTGGCCATACATCGCCCAGAATCATACCACTTTGGAAGTGCCAAAACCTTGCAGACACCCAGAACTACCTCTGAATATAGCAGCATGAAAAAGACTAGTGCTTGGCACAGTGCCTTCCCAGGTGAACAGAGCCCAACTTTAATGTAAAGCTTAAAGTCAAGAAACAGACTAGGAAAATGAGGAAAAAAACAACAGCAAAAATCTGAACATAAAAAGCTAGTCTGGTGGCAAGGAAAACCAAATCATAAATTCAGAAAACAATATGAAAATAGCTACAAACAAAGCCTAAAAGAAAAGTACTAATTGGACCTAAGCCCATAAAGAATTCATGAAAACATTACAAAAAGAGATGAATGATAGAGGAAAATTGGAAAAAGAAATAAGAATGATACAAAAAAATAATGAAAAGATAATTAACTTCACAGTAAAAAGAGACAATTGCAGATAGAGCAAAAGATAGAGTTACCAGGCTTAGAGACTTCTGAGTTCAAATCTGGCCTTAGACACTTACTATCCTGCTTACCTTAGTTCCCTCATGTGTAAAACAAGATGAAGAAGGAAATGGAAAACCGTTCATTATCTTTGCTGAGAAAACTCCATTAACAAATATACCAGAGCCAATATAATGGGAATAATAATTCTTTGTTCAGTGCCCAATCAATCAAACCACTAAAAGATTACTTTAGGGGCTAAAACAAAGGTCAGGAATCTCAAGGGATCGGCTACTCTACATATTTCATTCATCACTGCATATTTGTGTATTGAAAGATGAGTCTGTAAAATTTCATCCCTGCCTTTTTCTTGTATTTCATCTAGTGAGAAGTATTACACTGTCACTGATTTTCTTCCTGTTTTGTACCTACCGTTTTGTAGTTTCTGGTTTCATATACACATACACACACATGTAGGTGCTCAGATTAGAGAGGGTTGGAGATAGAGACAGAGAGACAAGAGACAGAGAGAGAATATTTGCCTAACACATGTCTATATATCCATATATATGTAAGTATATACATACATATGTTTTAGACAGAGATGAATTTTTTCTTTCCCTCATTTTCAACTAGAAAGCCTATCAATCACAGTTATCTATCTTTGATAAATATATATTTTACTGGCCCTTGTTAGATTTACTACATCTCTAGCTAAGAATACTTCCTTTCTCTATTTTAAGTAATGGTCTAGAAATTCAGATTCTAATTTCATTGTATCATGTTCTTAACCAACTGTTCACTTCTAAAAATTTCCTTCTTCTGTTCAATTCCCTACCTGCAACACACAACATTGGTGAAAATAACCTCAGTGTTCCCAGAGGGAGATAAACATTTATTTAAGAGGGAGGATTCTGGGAAGATCGCAGAGTAGGTTGGTAAATTTCAAGCTCCCCAGATTTCTTCCACAAATACAACAAATTTGCTCCTCGGGGCAAACATAAACTGGTGAAAAATCAAGAAAATTTGGGGCAGGACAGGAGTGCCCCTGATACAACCCGAGAAGATCTAAAGAAAAAAAAAAAAAAAAAAAAATATATATATATATATATATATATATATATATATATATATATATATATATACACACACACATATGTATCTATGTATACCATAAAAAAATATAGCATCCTTCAAAATCTATAAATAAGGAAGGAGGGATGGGCAGATGGGGAAGCAAAGGGAGAAGGAGGAGGACAAGGAAAGGATCCTTGGGTGTGGAGAGGTTGAGTAATTGCAAGGCAAGTTATGGAGCAGAATATAATTAGACAGCAGGGATAGGAAAACCATGTGTGTATGGAGGGGAGGGAGTGTGTGTATAAATGTAAATATCTACATATGTATACATAAATATATCTCACTTAGAATGGTGGGGGGAATGAAAGGGGAAAAAAGAATAGAGTAAATAAAGTGTGCAGCAGAGAACCAAAGAACAATTTAGGAGGAAGTAAAAAAAAAAAATGGACATTTATGAATATAATTTCTTATATATATACTTTCTTATTCTCATAATTTGTTGAGATATATTTTAAATTCTCCCTGATGTTTTGCTGGGCACATGATAAAATTCTATTTTGCTTTGTTTTATTTTGTTTTGTATTCCTTTTCTGTTTCTCTTCTTTTCTTATTCTTTTTCTCAAATAAAATATTTTAAAAATATTTATTTAAATTGAAGAGCAATGGAGAAAGAAACAGAAATAATCTTGCAGCGAGAGTATATTAAAGACTATCTAACTAGAAAAATGAAATGGATGATGAGTTGTAATGATGAATCATTATAAATCTGATAATTTCTATTTGCCCCCAAATTTCAAGGTATCTAAAGCTCCCTCTTTCTGATAAATCCTTAATTTGTCTTATGGATAATTTTAAGTTTTTGAGAGTTGAAGAAAGTTAAAAGGCACTTTGCTATGAATTTTGACCAAGGAGAAGGAAGTACTAGTTGCCAAATAATAAATTATATAAACATTTGAAAAGTGTAGCAGAATTAATGAGAGGATATCAGGCAGGTTTTATGTATAACCTCTCTTTTAGGACCAAAGATTTCAAAAAACTCAAAGAAAGGGATATGTACCATCCCATATCCTAACTTTGTACTAGAGAAGTTATTGCAAGAGGGATCCCCTATTCTCAAGAGCAAAATTTTTTACTGAATACAAACAATTAATTCCAATAAGGAATAAATGTATAACAATCATTCAGAAATCAATATACCTTTTTAGAAAGTCATATAAAGAAGACAAAATCAAAGGTAAGGAACTAAGGAAAGTTTTTTTTCTTTTTTTATTAATTTTATAATTATAACATTTTTTGACAGTACATATGCATAGGTAATTTTTTACAACATTATCCCTTGTACTCATTTCTGTTCCGAATTTTCCCCTCCTTCCCTCCACCCCCTTCCCTAGATGGCAGGCATTCCCATACTATTAAATATGTTATAGTATATCCTAGATACAATGTATGTGTGCAGAACTGAATTCTTTTTTTTTTTTTTTTTTTTTTTTTTTTTTTTTTTTTTTGCAAAGGAAGAATTGGATTCAAAAGGTAAAAATAACCTGGGGGAAAAAAAACAAAAAATGCAAACAGTTTACACTCATTTCCCAGTGTTCCTTCTCTGGGTGTAGCTGATTCTGTCCATCATTGATCAATTGGAACTGAATTAGATCTTCTCTATGTTGAAGATATCCACTTCCATAAGAATACTTCCTCATACAGCATTGTTGTTGAAGTGTATAATGATCTCTGGGTTCTGCTCATTTCACTCAGCATCAGTTCATGTAAGTCTCTCCAAGCCTCTCTGTATTCAACCTGCTGATCATTTCTTACAGAACAATAATACTCCATAACATTCATATACCACAACTTACCCAAACATTCTCCAATTGATGGACATCCATTCATTTTCCAGTTTCTAGCCACTACAAAAAGGGCTGCCACAAACATTTTGGCACATACAGGTCCCTTTTGAAGAAAGATTTTTTAAAGCTTGCAAAGATTTTTAGGGTAAGGAGAAGAAAGTCACGAGCTCATGATACTAGGGATGAATGCTAAAGATGATAAAAAAAGGAATCTTTTGGTTATATGGGGAGGAAGGGGAACACTGAAGAAAGGCTAGAACTAATGGCTAGAAGTAAAAGAAATATAAATAACTGATAATAGAATTACTTAACTCTTGATTTTCTTTTTTTTCAAAGAGATCAATCCTTAGACTAGAGTAAAAAGAATAAATATGTTTAATTGAACCCCAAATAAATGAGAAATCATAAAGAAAGCCCTTAGTTTTTCTTAATAGTTCTAATCACCAGGCCTACACAAATTAAATTCCAGGGTGCTGGGAAAAAGTACTGGCAAATGTGATGGTTAAGTTACTATCAGTAGTCCTTGAAAAATTATGGGATCCTTCCTATTAATAGAGAGATAAAGGGAGTGTTTTTGAATAGAATATCACATACATTATCAGACAGTCATTATATTAGGTGGTTTTGCTTAAATGTTCCTTTACTACAAGAGAAGTTTTAATTCTAAGGAGGAGTGGAATAGAGAGTAGGATAGATATCTAGAAGTGACAAAAAAAATTCTTAAAACTTCTGTCTAAAAATTTTTTAGAGAAAAAAACAAATGTAAAAAAGAAAAAAATCATATTCTTGGATTAAAGATAGATGAATGAGTATTATCATATTTAGCAAAAGTAGTAAGAAAGGGATTTATTCTTCAAACCATAGGCCAGTGAACTTGACTTCCATTCCTGAAGATAAAAAATAGAACATATTGAAGATAATTTTATAGGTATTTTAAAAGGAAGTAATAATTTCTATGAATCATTTCATCAATGACAGGTCAAGTTAAACAAATTAGCTATTTTTGATAGGATCACTATGCTGGTAAATCAAGAGAATATTACACATCTACCTATATTTCAGCAATATGTTTAACAAGATTACTTATGATTTTTTTGGTGGATATATTGGAGTAATGTTGGCTAAGGGATGATACAGTTAAATGGACTTAGAACAAAAGCCAGCCTAGAAAAATATTTCAAGTAGAAGATTAAGGAAGCTGACCTTAGTCCTATGATGCTTGAATTTAAAAACAAAACAAAACAAAGTAAAAAAACAAAAGTCAAGCCATTGTTTGGTGTGAAATTAATGAACGAAAAGGTATTTCTTTAATGCTCTGTATACAGAGCTCAGAATTGAAGAAGAAAAAAAAATAGAATGACTGACAGTCATTGTCCTTAAGAGTTTACATTTTAGAAGAGGGATACAGTACAGATAGATGAGTCATGGACCAAAAAAAAAACAAAACAAAAAAACAACCTTGCTTTATTCACAGGCATGATGAGTGAAACCATAAAATGATCAATAGAATCAATGGTAATATTGATTTGATTAAAGTTCCCAGAGTAGAACATTTCTCTGTGTGTATGAATGTGAATCAGTCTTTCAGACAACAGGAAGTTGGGTTTAGTGATACAGTATGTTGGGCAAAAGAATTAGGATCTATAAACTTTTCAGCAAAACAAATAAGCAAAAAATTGTTTGAGCATGGGATAAAAAGGGCATCTTTAGACTGTTAGCAGATTATGTGCAAAAGCCCTGAAAGATTTAGTGGACTACAAATTCAGTATGTCAACAGTATGATATGGCAGTGAAAAAGGAAAAAAAGCTAATGTGATTTTAGTTTACAAAAAGCTAAAATTTTAAAAGAGACATAGTGTCCAGAACAGAGAAGGAGATAATCCCTCTGTATTTCTGTTCTAGTCCCACTACATCTGGAGTAATGTGTTCAGTTCTGGATGCCATATTTTAGGAAAGACCTTGGGAACTGTATCAAAGATTGTGACTTTGATAGTAAAAGGGCTTGAGAGTTAAAAGGAATAGGAATATTTAGTCTGGAGAAGGGAAATCTTAGCAGGACTATAGTAGCTTTCTTCAAGTATTTAAAGAGGAATTAGATTTGGTCCCAAAGGGCAAGCAAAAGGGTAATGGGTAGAAATTTCAGTGTCATATTTCTCTTCAACATAAGGAAAATCTATCAGTGCTATCCAAAAATATAATAATAACCTGTAAGATCATTGTCAGTAGACATCACTAGATAGGGCTATTGCTAAGAGGATTACTGTTCATGTATGGGCTGCACTAGAGGGACTCTGAGCCTTCTTCTTATATGGAGATCCTTTGATTCATTCTCAGATCTGTTTTTAATCATAGTATTTAGTACTTTAGACAGGATATGAGATGGGATGGGGAATAGGTATTTCTATAATGTTATTCTTATTATCTCTATTTTACAGTTGAGGAAATTATAAACAAAAGCTAAATTACTTGTCCAGGGTTGCATGACTAGTATGTGTCTGAGGCAAAATTTGAATTCAAGTCTTCCTAACTCCAGCCCAACACTTTTTGTATCACCTAATTACCTCTGTACTAACCTATAGTAATTCATAGTAGGATATTGATTAGAACTGTTACCATGGGTAACATTTTGGTGATTATTTCACATACACTTATAAAGAACATTTGTCAATATATTTTGCATTTATAAATTGTTTTTCACAATTCATCCTTTAATCCATGAAAATGCTTACAAACAGTGAATTCTATATGCATTACAGTCATGGTTTTCTAGCTGTGTAACTTGTGGCTCCACAAGTCATATCTAGAGCTTCCTTGAAAGGAAGTTTGCTTGCTATAGACACATTTAATTCAGGATTGCTCTATTACTCCTTGGCCCCACCCCTCCAACACAGCAGGGCCTGGGGCTTCCCAGGATCAAAACAACTCAGAAAATGAGACTCCACAGCCTCAAAGTTAGACAACCACTAATCTAAATAATTAGAACTGAGGGAAATGCATCTGAGATGGCCACTTCTTGGTGAGCAGAAAAGGCTTTTATAAATAATAAGATTTTATCATTGCATATAATTCATGTGTTAGTATATATAAATTATTACATTAACTAAATATAATTGTTATATGTAATATATTATATATATATACATGCAATATATATCATTATATATAATCATTAAAAATATTACATATAACATTCCCCCAAGTTAGAAAATGAGTTTTTATGTCTGTTCATAGAGATTACTAGATATAATGTACTCCATAAAGAATTAGTTGCTTTTGGAATATTAAGGTTAACCTTAAAGATGAGCAGGGCCAATCATATAGTAGATCTAAAAGGGTGTGTATCAAAAACATTTTTTTTAAAGAATCCTCATTAAAATCTACACTTTATCACTCTGTTTTGTTCTTTGGCTTCCATAGAATGAAGGAAATAATCTAATTCAAATTACTATCATCTTAGTAATAAATCTCTTAAATCATCTCTCAAATTAAGTGTATTTCCTCCTTTCTCGTTGGTCAAAACTAAAGAGGCATCTTTCTGCAAGATTATTTACCTGATGAGACAGGTGTACCCTAAGAACTTTAGTGAGTATCAGAGTGACTGTACAAGTGAGGATAGACTGATGGGAGACTTGAAGGGTAAATAGTAACAGTTTTCTAGGAAAGTGATTTAAAGGCAATGCTATTTTTGAAATAATTTGATGGAAAATCTGTCCCTATCATGTAATGATAATACTACTGAATCACTGTTATCACAGAATCACAGAACATTAGAGATAGAAAGAATATTAGGAGAGACCTATTCATAGAATCAGAACTTAGAAGTAGAAGGGACATTAGTCATTAGCTTTTCCAATCCTCTTGCTTTACAAATAAGGAATCTGAATCTCAGAGAGATTAAAGAGACTTAACCAATAGTCTGAGAGGTAGTAAAGAATTAAATCCTAATGATAGAGAAAGCATCAATAAAGTTCGTTAACTTTTAAAATGTGCACATATGCAAAAATGTTTGTAGCAGTTCTTTTTGTAGTGGCAAAGAATTGGAAAGTGAGAAAATGCTTATCAATTGGGGATTGGCTGAATAAGTTATGATATATTGAAGTAATGAAATATTATTGTTCTATAAAAATATGGACAAACTGATTTGAGAAAGGCTTGGGAAAGATTTATACAAACTGATGCTGAGGGAAACAAGCAGGATCAGAAATGCATTGTACAAAAACTTCAAGATTGTGCATTGATCAACTATGAAAGGTTTGTTTTTTCTCAGCGATTCAGTGATCCAAGGCAATCCCAATAAACTTTTGATAGAAAACGACATCTGCATCCAAAGAGAGAACTGTGGACAATGAATGCAAATCAACACATGGCATGTACACTATTTTTTTTCTTTTCTTTTTCTTCTGCTTTTTTTTTCTCCCATTTTTTTTTTTTGCTTTTGTTCTGATTTTTCTCTCTCAAGCTGATTCAAGGAATGGATATTTTTTAAAATATTAATGTACATATAATGTAATATACATGTAAAGAAAACAATAAAACAATTAAAAATGAATAATAATAAAACACCCCCCCAAAAAAAGAATTAAATCCTAACTCTTCTAATTGCAATTCCATTCTTTTTTTCCCCACACACACCATGCTATTTTACTAAGCCTTTCTTTTTACATAGAAGGAAATGTTCAAAGAAATAAAAAAAAATTTATCAAAGATAACATAGGTATTACTGTCAAAGCCAGCACTAGGATTCAGATTAAATCCCATTCTCATTCTTCCCACCTTTGCTTTCACTGATTGAGTTATTTTCCAGTACTCTTAATGGGTTTGATTGGCTCTATCAATATCTGGCTTAATTTGCTTTATGAATCAAGGCACTTATCTGAAAGACCCAGAAGTACAGTCCATGGCCCTGAAGTAATATGAAACTACCTATGTGCTCAAATAAACTAAGCTTATCATCTTAGTGTCATAACTAGCCTTTTTGTCTTCTCAAATAAACTTTTTAAAAAAGAGAAATTCAGTCGCAAAAGAATAAAGAGCTCATCCAGGTATGGCTATAGATGCAAAAGAATGAAGAGCTCATCCAGGTATGGCTATACCAGAACACCTTCTGGTAGCTTTCTATACTTCTCTTTTAAATAATTATTCTTGCTAATGATGTGCTAAGCTCAGTTACCTCTATGTAGTCTTTTGTGTAATTCCCAATCCTAGTTAGGTATCTGTCTTTGTATCATGTGGACCAACTAGAAATCAAGGTAAAAAATAAACTCTAATGAATTCCTTCAACTAAATGGAAATGACACATATAGAATGATGTTAGAATACTATACTCATCATAAAATTAAATGTATGAGGTGGAAAGGTGATTAAAGGAGGCAGAGAAATTACACTTTTCCTTTGAATAAAATAGATAAATAATTTCCTCTTCTTAATGAAGTATATTGGTTCAATCCTATCTCTGGAGCTCACCCAGAGAAATGGTATACTCACTAAGGCTCTTAGATAAAATATACCTGTCTCATCAGGTAAATAATCATGCAGAAAGATGCCTCATTAGCCTTGACCAATGAGAAAGAAATAAATGCACTTAATTTGAGAGATGACTTAACAGATTTGTCAGGGGCAATATTAGTCAAATGGCAGTGATTTAAACTGAATTAGGTTAGTTAGGATATCTAATCTACAATCTGACAAATACATTTTAGTCAGCAATAAATAGGTCATTATAAGAAAAATCCTATAATATTTTTGATTTTGTAGTATTGGAAGGTTTTAAAGTATATGTTTAAGAAGACTGGGCTTCTTTACCCAGAACTGAGGATTCAGAATGAAGAATGGTAACTGTTGACTTTTGGTTGACTGGGATGGGTGGGAAAGAGGGGAAGGAAACAATTTCCCAAAAAAGTTAATAAAAGAAAATGGAAAAATCAGTAGAGAAGCCAAATAACTCATCAGAAAAAATCAATTTAAGCAAAGTGAGAAGTCAAGAAACCTCAATTTAAAAAAAAATAAAATCAATATAATCTGATTATCAGAAAGAAAAAGAAAAAAAAATCTGTAAATAAGAATTTTGCTATTAAAGGCCTGGGCTTTTCACCACATTTGAGTAAACATTGAATGATTTGATTGTAAAGAATTGTACTAGAGAAATCAGAGTTAAAATTCAGTCCAAAACAGCCTTAGTCAGAGATGCTTAAATACTTTTCAAAAAGGTGGGAATGGGCTTGGGGACATTTCAGAATCAGAAAATTTAATGTCCAGCAATCAATGTAAAAAGGAGAAAGCAGAAGAAATGGATTTGAATCATCCCATCTTCCCAAGGAATTCAGCAGCTCCATATACCAGCTGGAGTTCATAAGGAGCCCTGTTGTGCAAACGAGGATATGTGGAATTACAGTAATCGAATCCTGAAGGAAGTGACACAAGTGTAAATAACCTATTCTGAGGCGGCCTGTGATTAATGTGACAACAACTTGGCTAGGGACCTTAAGTGGCTACAGAGTTACCCAGCTACAGCATCCAAAATCAGGATATTAGATCACCAAGGGACCTTTAAGATCATCCAG
Organism: Sminthopsis crassicaudata; assembly: GCF_048593235.1. Lineage (NCBI taxonomy): Eukaryota > Metazoa > Chordata > Mammalia > Dasyuromorphia > Dasyuridae > Sminthopsis > Sminthopsis crassicaudata. Next base: position 545,353,785 of record NC_133618.1, read on the forward strand.
TCCAAAGGTTCTTAAACAAGTCCATGAACTTGATTTTAAAAACATTTTGCAACTGCTTTTCAATATAATTGCTTCCTTTTTAATCCTATTTTAAATTAAATAAGATTATCCTTGAAAAGGACTTAAAGATTATACTATACTGCCAGAGGGGTCCATGATACATTAAAAACTTAAGAACTGCTTTTCCAAAAAAGTCCCAAATTGTTATGTGACTTGCCTAAGATGACATGGTTACTAAATGAATAAACAAGCACCACCACCATCTAGTACCCAGGTTTTCTGACTTCCAGCAAAATGTTGTTACTATCCTATCTCCATGAGTTCAAAGGCCCAACTAGATTATAAATTCCTTTATTGGTAAGAGAATGCCCCTCCTTTTTTTTTTGAAACCTCTTGGTTACTTTAGAATATTATTTGCCTTTGTACATACATTAATGTAAATATATGATGAATGAATATATAATGGCATTAGACTACAAGATGGGAGACTTGTTTTTTTACTACTTATATGGCCTTTGTGAATAACTTTATCCATTTCAATTAAATTAACATATCTTAAGCAACTACTATGTGCAGGGTATTGTGCTAGATATTGAGAATTCTTTTGGAGGGCATACAGGGGAGGAAAGGTAAAGAAAACAAACCTGTGATTTCATTGCTATGTTGTAGTTCTGGAGTAAGAAGATCTCAAAGTTCATCCAACTCAAATTTTTCCTTTTACAGGTAAGGAAATTAAGATTCACAGTACCTAGCATCACATGAATGAAATTCAAACCTTTCTTTCAAATTCCAAGATCAAGTCTCTCTTCATAACATCCTGCTGCCTCTCTGAAATCCCAATGAGGAAAAACCTTTTATAAATGTAAAGAGTTATTCAATCCATATGTATGTGTCAGATATAAGAAATAATGAATTCAATGGTCTTAAAAAAACATGGAAAGATATGAAATAATAAAGAACAAAATAAGTAGAACCAAAAGAACATTGTATACGGTAAGAATAATATTGTTTAAAAAACAACTTTGAGCAAAATCACTTATTTTATTTAGTATACTCAAAATTAATCATAAACATATGAAGAAAGGTCATCTACATCCAGAGGAAAAACTAATAAAGAGAAGTCTATATAGAATAATTTTACATGTAGTTACTTATTTCTATATATTTGTGTCTAATGGTAACCATCTATGAGTAAGGGTGGGGAGAGAAGAAAAAGATTATTAATGAAAAAAAAATCATATGACAACCTAATTATATATTAAAAAGGAATAGCAAATTCTACATAATAGATTTGTCCTTTCATGTGCAATCATCTTTTTTATCATAATTGTATTATGAGAATGCTTGCTTTAAAACAAATGAAAAATAAAATATTTTTTTAGAAATCCTTGTGTCTGAATAGAACCTGAAACCCAGGAATCCAGCTTTCTATATGCTACATCAAGGATTCCTAATCATTTTTAGTCCCTAGGTTCCTGATATTCCATAAACCTTTTTTGTATCCCCTATTAAATATGAAAGAAAATAAGCTGCAGACTTTACCAGATTAGCTTCCTAGGATAATATTGTCATTTACAAACTAGTTCCCATCCTACCTTGACAAGTTTTTGGCACTACTCGGGGAATAACTAGATCCCAGATTGAACCCCATGCACTTGTCATATAGCACTGAAAAAGAGGCAGTGTAGTTTGGGGGGGGGGAAGCTCTGATAATAGAGTCACATGGCTTGAGTTCAAAGCCCATCTCTGATTCTTACTTAACCTGTATGTCAAAGGGCAAATGCTTTAATTTCCCTTGGATTCAATTTCCTCACATCTAAAATGAGGGTATTACATTAGGTGTCTCCTGAGGTGTTTTCCAGCCCCGTATCTTGAGTTCATGAAATAACAGTTTCCACAAAAGCCAAATCAACAGAAACAGTTTCTATCCTCAAGAATTTCCATCATGCAATATATCCATAATGCTCATTAATAATAATAGACAATGGTTTTCTATTTCTTTAAGGCTTTTAAAGCATTCTACAGGTATAAATCAATTATGGAGAAGAGAGTGGACATGTAAGGGAGTGGATGTCAAAATACCAACAAGTTGGCAAACAATGGCACCTGAAGGGACCTTGAAGGGAGATTCAAAAGAGAGATTGCAAAGGAGACTACTATAGAAATAGACTAGTACGGCTGGAACAGAGACTACATGCAAGGGAATAAGGAGAAGTAAGTCTGGAAAGGTGGGCTGAGGTCAAATTATGCAGAATTTTAAGTGTTCTTAAAAAGCCAACCAAAGAAATTTATATTTTATCCTGGAATCTATAGGAAACCATTGAATCATCATCTCTCCAGGTCTCAGTTTCCTTTATAAAATAAGCAGGGTCTTCCCTGATTGAGCATTCCATGATTTTTCTCTTTGGTTCTTAGCTAAGAAAAGGCAGTGCTCTTTTAGAACTTGAGGTTACCAAGCGAACTAAAACTACAGGGCCCAGAACAAAAATTCAATCATTTGGATGGGAAATGAGATGCAGCTCAAAACCTCAGAGGAGCTAGGATAGTCCCATAGGTGAAGAGTGAATGGAATTAATTATAGCCAGTTTGAAGAATCAAGGTAATGTTGTTAAAAGAATTTTAACCAGCTAGCTTCAGTAAAAGCCTGTCTCTCATGCACTTCAGTGACAGACAGCATTGTGCAGAACATGGGTCCTCTGGTTTATTTTTTATGGTATATTTGTAGATGGTATCCTGGAAATGGGAAAAGAGTCAGTTACCTTCAGTCATAAACATTGTTTGTGGAGTTTTTTGTTGTTGCTCCTTAAAAAAAATGCTAAATTATGATTTCTGCGTGATTTAGGAAATGTGGAATATAAGCCATTATTTTTACTACTGCTTTTTTCTTCATCCTGTCAAAACTTACTTGACCTCTGGACCAGTGGGGATCTTTACAGCTCCCTTCTCTCCCTAGTGACAGTAGGTTTTATTTAGATCAAGTAATTCCGACAATGGGTGAGCTAAATAAGGATATTCTTCCCTGATAATATAGGACCTTGACATAGGAATTCTGATAATGATGGGAGTTTTAGGCTCAAGGGCAAGTAGATATTCTTGATTAGGGGTCACTATTAGCCAAATTAGCCCACGGAGAAACTCAGACCTCCACCTGGCATTAGAGAAATGATCAGTGACTTACAGCTGGAAGATACATTGTCTACTTCATCTGGTAGATGAAGAAAAATTTCATAAAGATTCAGTGAATTTTCTATTGTCACTCAGCTAAGTATCAGAGATGGGATTTAAACTCAGTTCTTCTTGGCCCCAAGTTCAGGTGCAGCATGCTCCCTACCATTCCATGATTCTTTTAAAACAAAAAAATATTAAATAGCTCCCTTAGTTATCACCTGCCACTTCCATTATACATAAGGCTGTCCAAGTCTGAACTTTATAGCTTCACCTCCAAACACAAGGGAGCTGACAGAGGATCATGTGAGGAAAGTAGTTGCTAAGGGTATCTTGAAGGAAAGATAGATCATGTAAGATCTGTAGAACCCTCCAGATGCTACAGAATATGAAACTCTACAAGCTACTCACCCTCTACCTTAATCCATCATCTGTGATTAAACAGATAGCTATAAACTGCTGCTGGAAGAAAAAAATGTAATGAACTAGAAATTACAAAACTTCTGTAAAAAATTATAAAAATGATGAATACAGGAAGTTGTGGGAAAACTTCTATGAACTGATGCAAAAAGAAGAACATATAAACAGGAAAAATATTATTAATAATGACTTTAATAATCTAAGTGGAAAAGAAGAATAAGAACAAAATTAAAATTAATTACCATGTGATTTATAACTTTGACCCTAAAAATAATATAGGACAATGTACCTCACTCCTTTCTTTACAGATATGGGTAGTTATGAATGTAGAATAGTATACATGCTGTCAGATGTCATTGACAGAATATGCAGTTTCTTGCTCATTCTGTGTGATGAGATAGATTTCTGAGCAAGGGGAGGGGAAATATTTTGGGAAATGAGAATCAATGTAAACACTGACAATTTTTTTAAACTAGGTTTGCTCAATTTACTAAATATTAAATGACTAAGCATATACTTCAGCAATCATGGGTTTTCATATATTCTCACCAGCACGGTAAGATTTTAATTACAAATCCTCCCATTGCCTTAAGTATAGAGTAAATGAAGACCCCAGAAGTCTCTTACCCTTTCCCCAAATACTTTCTTTCACTAATATCAGAATGAGAGCTCTAAGAGTAGGTTTTGCAAGGGAGCACAGTTGTAAGGTAGAGGGGTACTGTATACTTCCCACTAGAGTATAAACTTGAACTTAAGGGATTTGATTTTTTTTTTGGTCTGTTATTCTGCTCCAACTGCATCTTCACTGCAGTGCCTGATACCAAGTATGTGCTTAACAAATTCTGAATGAATGAATGAATGAATGCTTAGGAATAAGGAAGGGAATGCAAGCAAGTGGTAAAAGGAGGCAGAAGGATGAGATCAAAGGCTAACTTGCCCAATTCAAAATTTTGTCCAGGGCCTGGCCCTTCTTCCAGTAATAGCTTAAGTCTTGGAATTGCATTGCTAATGACCTACATCCCTTTGAAAACAAGGGTTAATAACTTTGGTATTTGTAATGAATCTCTTTTTCTTGGCTTCTGTTATTTAGCACATTTTAGACAAGAAAGGAAATGTAAACATTTCCATTCCACATCTAATACAATTAGAAGGTCATTACACATGCTGTAGCAAAAACCAGCTGTTCCAAAGATCCCTATTAGAATTTAACAGAGTTTTATTTGTTCTGGGGGGAAAAAAGCACCCTTTAAATTATGATTTAATGAGACTGTAAATTGTTAAACACCAAGTGGTTACTTATTAGAGCCGTATGGAACTTGGCAGTTTGGGTTCATAAGTGGTAAACAGAGTACTTTCCTCCTCTGCCAGGCACACTCTTCTATGGTAAAACCTCCTCCACCCTGCTGACATAGCCCAAGTTTTTAGAAACAAACCTTATCTCTTTAAGCAGATGCAAACTCTGGATCTCTGAGGTCCAGCCAACTTTCAGATCAATCAAGTCCATGTAGAATCAGTGTAAACTCTCATGGGGTTTGCACCTGAAATCACAAATGCCCTTCCCAGCATCTCTAAGGAGGGAAATAATTCCCTCTCCCTTTCTTTTAAAATCATAATATCTTTTTATTTTTCAAAATATAGTTTTCAACATGTATCCTTTCAAAAGTTTGTGTTCTAAATTTTTCTCCCTCCCTTCTCATTTCTCCCGCCCCTAGACAGCAAGTAATCTAATATAGGTTACACATTTGCAATTCTTCTAAACATTTCCACATATATCATGCTGTGCAAGAAAAATAAGATCAAAAGGGGGAAAAATGTCTTTGTCTCTCTCTATCTTTGTCTCTCTGTCTTTATCCTATATCCTTCTGTACTCTGTCCCCTCCCCTTTTTGTTTTCTCTCTCTCCCCTTTCTTCCCTGTTTTTCCCTCTCTTCAGGCTTGGCCCAAAATTTGGAGTCCTAAATGAATTACTAACGTTCCAGCATCCTACATTTTCCTTTTGGATTATGCAATATTTTTGTAGCTCTGACTGCTGAGAGAAATGATGAGGGGATAAGGAGGAGCTGGGTGCTTGATGACTTACCAGTGATCTATTGCATACACATGTGTGTATAGGTTACAAGTCTGGAGCAGTTAAGACACCAACATTTACAGTGATTGTCATATCATATGAGAGTCGAGTGGACTGTAGGAAAATTTAACTCAAGGTTTTATAAGTAGGTTGTTTAAATGCAAAATAATTATTAAGCACTCTCCCTTACCATTCACCCTGAGATAAGTAGCCCTTAAGAAAAAGTCTAGTACAAAATGACATTAAAAAAAAATCACCTTTCATATCAATGGCATCCCAAGGTGTTTTTGTTTTACATAGAAATTGGATGGTGGTGTAGTAAGTATTTAAGGAAATGGATCTGCTCTTGGGACCTCAGTAGTCATTTATTGTTAACTTGAATTTCATTTCATTGAATGTAGATTCTTATGTCAAGACCTCATATAATTTCTGTCAAGACAACAACACTAAGGGAAGTTTAGAATTATGCAATAAAAGAGCCAAGAAATTGTCTACCTCTTATCTCACCCCCAACATTTCACGAAGCATAGAAAAGTAGCTATAATCTAATTAATGGAAAGAGCCCTGAACTTCGATTCAAGTCTGTTCTGCCATTAACTTAGGTCAGTGGTCCTCAAACTTTTTAAACAGGGAGCCAGTTCACTGTCCCTCAGAGTGTTGGAGGGCCAGACTATAGTAAAAACAAAAACTATGAACAAATTCCTATGCACGCTGTATATATCTTATTTTGAAGTGAAGAAACAAAACAGGAACAAATACAATATTTAAAATGAAGTAAACTTAAATCAACAAACTTACCAGTATTTCAATGGGAACATGGGCCTGCTTTTGGATAATGTGATGGTCAATGTCTGGTTCCATGTTTGTCACTGCTAGTCGTAACAAGTGATGCAAGTGTGCATCCATTAGTCTTGATCTGTTTGGAGATTTCAAATGTTTCATTCTAGAAAAAGTCTGTTCACATACATAAGTGCAGCCAAAGATGGTTGCCATTTTGAGTGCATGGTTCCTAAGATAAGGATATGTCTCAGAGGGGAGAGACTCATAGAAATTATGAAGGTTGCTTGACTTGGATGCGTCTTTCAGAGAGTCACAATTCTGCAGTTCAGCCAGTTCCATTTGGTAAATTGTATCCACATTTTCAATGTCAATAGAAAACGGGTAACAGAAAACCTGTATGTTCTGTTCATGGAGATGAAGCTCTTTAAATCTAAATTCGAACTCCTTTTGCAATTTTTCCAATGAATCCACACGTGTTTTGTTTGGGAATGCAATCAGCGGTTTCTGCTAACAGATTTTGAGTTGTGGGGAGATGGCAGAAGTTTTCCTCCTTCACTTGTTTGATGAGGAGGCCTCATTTTACTTCAAATGCTTTGACATGTGATTGCATATCACAGATGAGCTTCCCCTTTCCTTGAAGTTGCATATTAAAATCGTTGAGTAGCTCTGTTACATCTGTCAGAAAGGCAAGGTGCCATTTCCATTCTGCATCATTGAGCTCTGGTACATCTTTGTTTTTTGAAAGCATAAAAGTTGTAATCTGTGGAAGTAAGTCATAAAAGCGTTTCAAAACTCTCCCTCGACTCAGCTACGGACTTCTGTGTGATATAGAACATCTTCATACTCAACATTTAGCTCAGACAGAAATTCCTGAAATTGTCTGATTTATTGCACTAGCTCTAATGAAGTTAACACAAGATACCACAATTTTTATAACAGAGTCCCACTTCAGTGATTTATTACACAGTGCTTGTTGGTGGATGAGGCAGTATATGGCTATTGGATGAGAATGGTTATGTTTGTCCATCTCTTGGTTAATGTGAGCAATTACTCCTTTCTCAGACCTCACCATGCTAGGGGCACCATCAGTTGTCATGCTGGCTAGTTTAGCCCAGACCAGCTCCAAACCATTCATAGTTTGCCAAAACTTTTCATAGATACCTTCTCCTGTAGTTGTTCCTTTGATGTTTTGCAGTGCAGCAAGCTCTTCTATGACTTCAAAATAATCATTCATCCCACAAATAAAAATTAGAACTTGTGCAGAATCACTAACTTCATTGTTTTCATTGAGTGCCAAGGAAAAATATGAAATTTTTTTTTGTGGAATTTTGCAAATGCTGATGCAGATTGTCTCCCATTTCTTCAATCCTCCGTGTAATTGTAGGTCCTGAAAGATTCATTGTACTAAATAAATCAGTCTTCTCTGGACACATCTCTTTGTCAACAGAAAGAAGGCATTCTTTAACAAATTCTCCCTCTGCGATTGGTCTGCTAGTGCATGCTATTAGCTTGGCAACTTGAAAACTTGCTCGCAGTGATGAAATATTTAGCTGCTTCTGCTTCACAAAAATATTTTGCTGAGTTGTCAATGTTTTTTCCAGTTTTAATATTTTATCTTTTCTCACTTCTCCAACCAAACAATCATATTTATCTTTAAGTTGAGTCTCATAGTGTTGAAGCAAATTATGTTCTTTGAACACAGCATTATATTCTGGCATATCAGACATACAGCTCTTTCCTTGTACTGCACAAAAAAGTAATCATAAGTCCACTGTTCTTTGAATATCCTACACTCCAAGTCAATTTTTCTTTTTCTTGACATCATTATTTCTAAGGGATTTCAAATTGCTATTAGTAAAATACATACATTATATACACACATACACACACACACATATACACACATATATACACACATATACATACATAGCTATAAAAACCAATATACCAGCAATAACTTAGCCCATACAGAGACATACAGACTGCAATATCCAACTTCCTCCAAGCTGCCTCTGTGCTGTGATGCCTCCATTTCCCACACTCTCTCTCCTGCTTCAGACCTTCACTGCACACAAGTCACCGCTCAGGTGGCCCTCCCAAATGCCCTGGCTTCCTCTGAATCCTGGAATCATTTCTCATGATCCAGCGCTGCATAATCATACGTGCTGCACTCATAATTTATCATAATCGCAGGCAAGACTGTGCATATATGTATATAACTGCACGATATGCTGTATGTGCAGAATGAGCTTCAGTGACAAATCGTACTTTGGGGCTTCTGAGGTCATCATGTGACTACTCAGGATAAGGGGGGGCACTAAGGTCAGACCCCCAGTGGGTATAAGGTGATGACATATGTTAGCAATATTCCATCTCTTTATGAAACTACAGAACATACACACAATGATAAAACTGAAGACCACATGAGCCAGACATGAGGTCACTATGGACACAGGGCCGCGGCCTGCGGCCTGGTGCCAGGAGTCAGTCCTGCAACATGTGCTAAAAAGGAAGCCATTACATTGTCATTACAGCATAATGACAATGATAGAGTCAAGCTGGGTCTTGTAGTACTGTTACTATACCCACGCACAAGATATAGCCCATATATTCCCCCTGCAGCGGCCACAACATGCACAGCCTGCCTGTTGTGGTGGCTTTTGTTACTTTACAAGGCTGTGGGCCCTCAGTTCTCCATCTTCTACATCTCTCTCCTTTCCCCACACCATACACCCCAGCCTGGGAACTCACCTTACCTCAGTATCTTCACACTCTGTCTCCGCCGCCTCAGCCCAGTGCCGGAAGTGTGTGTTGCTAATGCGAGTTTAGGTCAAACGTCACTTCCAGTTTTATTTTGCCATAACCGGGAGGGCCACATAAACGTCCTCAGTGAGCTGCATCAGGCCTGCAGGCTGTAGTTTGAGGACCCCTGGCCTAGAGAATGGCCTCTATGGGTTATAGACATTAAGGATTGTTTCTATTCTATCCCTCTAGGTAAGGAGGATATGAAAAGATTTGCCTTTTCAGTGCCCAGCATTAACTTAGCTGAGCCTTATAAAAGATATGAATGGACAGTTTTGCCACAGGGAATGGAAAAACCCTACTGTGTATCAAATGTATGTTGCTGCTGCTCTTGGTCCATTAAGAAAATCATTTCCAAAAGTAATGTTATTACATTACATGGATGATATATTGGGGTGTGCACCTGAGGAACAAATGTTGGAAGCATGTCTACAAAAGACCATAGAAACACTAAGGGACTACAAATTGCACATAGCTCCAGAAAAAAAATTAAAGACATGCTCCTTTGCAATATTTGGGATATGAAGTATACCCTAAGGTGCTTATAGTACAAAAACTCTCCTTAAGAACAGAGAAGCTAAACCCCTTAAATGACTTCCAGAGAAGCATGTGTGGCCATGTAACTGCCCTCCTAAACAAGCTTCAGTAACAACCTGTTGCCTCAAAAATCAAATACAAAAGTCTCTGTTTTTAGAGCACTGCACAGCCTGTTTCCTACACTTTCCAATCTAGTTATATATTACTCCATCTCATGCATACTAAGGCCCAATAAAACTGAGCATCTTGCTGTCCTTCCTACATGATATTCCATCTCCTGATTCCATGCCTTTACATAGGCTGTTTCCTAGATCTAGAATGTACTTCCTCTTCACATTTTTCTCTCGGAATTCCCACCTTTTTTTAAAATTCGATCAAGCACAGCCTCCTACATGATGTTTTTCCTGATTTCTCAACTTCTATTGACTTGCTTTTACTATAACAACTACAAAGTATTTCCCCCAAGAGAATGTAAGCATCTTGAGGTGAGGAACTGATCCATTTTTGTCTTTTTAACTCTAGCACCTAGTCTAGTACTAGCCTAGCATAGTACTTGCTGCATATTAGGTACTTAATAAAACCTAATTAATTGATTGATCAACCATAAGTTTAAATCTAAATAGGATATGGTATTATTATACTGTGACCTTCTTCTCCCCCTGAGCAGTTCCACCTGGACCCTCCCTTTTTAGAAAGGGTCGAGACCACCTATGCTTTTCTCTCCAGACTTTTACCATGATTCAGTTGCCTGCTCCTCCCTTCAGCTTCCCTCTGGCCCATTGATGAATTTCTCCCAGAGCCTCCATTTTGAGGAAGGTCTCTTAATGGCCATTCTTCCCCTGGAGGACTTTCCTCCTTGCCCTGGTACAGATATCTTCCTCCATCCTCACCAGACATTTCTGCTTTTCAATTTCCTTTTATCTGTTATTTACTTCCATTAAAATGTAAGCTCCTTGAGGTCAAGGACCATTTTCTTTTTTGTTTATACTCCTAAGACTTAACAAAGTGCTCAGCACTTAGTTAAATGATTGTTAAAATTTTACAAATAATGAAATTGAGACACAGAGCTATTAAATAAATTACCTAAAGTCTCACAACTATTGGGCATTATAGGGGCAGCTAGATGGTAGCAGTAGATAGAGCACCAGCCCTGAAGTCAGGAGGACATGGGTTTAAATCTGCCCCCAGACATTTAACACTTCCTACTGTGTGACCCTGGGCAAGTCACTTAATCCCAATTGCCTCAGCAAAAACAACAACAAAACAACTATTAGGCAAAGATATGGAATTAAAAGAATCCAACTTCTCCAGAATCTCAACCAAGTTGCATTACATCAAGCTACCACAACCACTTTTTGTTTGGCTGAACATAGTCAATATAGCTTTAAATTATTTATAGGATTATAACTGTTGCATTTTACAATTGAAAATTATAATTAGGCAAATATGACTCATCCAACTTCACATGCACAATTCTTAACAGTCCAACCACTTGTCAAGACACAAATCAGAATGCAATTAGATTCTGATCTGATGCTAAATAGAAAGTTTATAATTTATTGTCTTCCCTTCTTAGAAGATCATAGTGGTAAAATGGATTGATTTCATTGTCTTTAATGAGAGAATGGAGACTGGGTTGATGTCAAACATAAAGAAGATTAATGTAGATATTAATTTGATATGTTTGCCAAGGACTCTCTTAAATTACAATGGATAGATGTTCAAATTTCACCCATTAAGTCAAGCAAGAGATATTGTATGATTTGTTTGAACACTTAGAAGTTCTGCGTCTTTTCTATATGTATAAGTTCTTTATTTTCTGTGCATATTAAATATTCTCTATACATAGTCTACCTCAATGGCGATAGTCCTTAATTCTCAAAGACTATGGAGGTAGATCACAAATTCAGTCAGCTTTTATCAAACTGAAAGGGCTTCCAGTGTGAACTAGTGAGAGATTAGACCAAGGCAGGTGGAACAAAGAATCTCATCTCTAGAAGGTTATCCACTGTGTGTGTGTGTGTGTGTGTGTGTGTGTGTGTGTATGGATGTATATATATTTACATGTAGGTATTTATCTATCAGTGGATGAGAATGAACATTTATATAGCATCTGTTATGTGCAGGTACTATGCTAAGCCCTTGATGCTATTTCATTGAATTCTCACAACCTCTCTGTGAGGTAAGGAAGATTTTTTTCAGATAAAATTCTCTCTAGACACATAACACTGCCAACCTCACAGAATTGTGAGAATCCAGAAAGATGATAGGCAGAATATATTACTAAAAGACAAAGAGCTAATATAGTAATTAGCATATACAAAAAATGTTAAGGTTTGCAAAGAATCTTATCTATATTATTTCATCCAATTTTTACAACAATTCTGAAAGGTATGGACTATCATTATCCCCATTTTAGAGATGATGTAACTGAGAGACAGAGATCAAATGACTTGTTCAAGGTCACAGAGCCGCATTAGAACACAGGTCGTCCTGATTCCAGGACCAACCTTCTAGCCACTGTTTCATCTCTGGGAATGAAGGTTAAGAGTGGTTATAAAGATTCATAAAATGGACATTAATACAAAACAGCTATTAGTCCTGTGAAGCCCCCTTCCATTTTGGCATTGATGGTGTCAGAGGGGCAGAAGAAGAGATAAAAATTATTTTAAATTATTATGTTATCCAGAAATTATTCAATTGTTAATATCCTTAATGTACTATAATTTTCCAATGTCCAAACATTTATAAATTCATAGAAGCATAAATTAAATTTTAAAAATCACAGAAAATTTTAGAAAGATAGCTAGGCAGGTAGCTTTGGATGAGCCCAGCTCCCCTTTATCACTATAAAAACAAAAAGATAAATATTAAATAAAGCAAAATAAAAACAAAAAAAATAGGAAATGAAAGGAATACTCATTAGGGATATACCCATAAAAAACTGAATGGACTGAAAACATGAGTAAACAAAAAACACTTTATAATGAAATGAAGTAATACTTTGAGATTAAAGAAGCATAGTGAAAGAAATAATAACTAGAACCCAATTCCCAAAAATGAGATTAGAATAATTTCACTAAGTCTCAGAGAAGATAAGGTTAAGAAATGATTTTTTTTAAATGAACAAAATAAGAATCATTTAAGAAGAATTTGAGGAGAAATTTAATGGTTTGGGGGAAAAGGTAGATAATTTTAATAAATAAGTAGCCACTCAAACAAACAAACAAAAAGAATATCAAAATCAGTGACTAAAGAATTATTAGATAAAAGTCAAAAGATAGCAAGTTTAGGAAAACTCAAAGAAATTGATTATGATGGTAAAGCAGAGAGACAATGTAAAAATTGTTTCCCAGACAATCAGGATAAGCCAAAAGTTCAGATGACTATATTTCAGCTAAGCATACAAGAAAATTGTTCCAAAGTTTTGAAAATGGAGAAAATATAGATCAATTGATTATAGAAGAAGTCTTAAAAGAAGCACAAATTTAACTCACTAAGAAAGATGAACACCAAGTTCCAGAGATTTAATATTAAACAAAGACATGTACTAGAATATAAAGGGTAAAAAGAAGGAGAAATGCTCTAAATATTTAAAATTATTAATAAACTATAAGAAATGAAATAAGATACTGTAAAGTGATATTACAAAATATATTAGTTTTTACTTCCCAAATTAAGCCACTCTGAAACATTGAACTTAATTCTCAATGGGAAAAATAAAAATAGATTTTCACAAGGAAAGAGAAATTTCAATCATTCCCACTTAGGTCAGAGATAGTAGAATATGCAACATGAAAATTTATCAAGCAAAAGAAACTTAAGAAAGGTTATAAAGTAATAAACAAAGGTTAACATTGATTAGTGTTTACTTGTTTCAAAGAGAAAACAAGCCTCCTGGCCTTTAAAAGTCTCAGCTGACAGTCATTGAGTTAAAAGAGAGAACATTTATGAGCAATGTCCAGGAAAAGGATCAGATTTAAATGTCCTAGAAGACAGAAAGTATAGTAAGGCAGAAGTAAGTAAGTATTTCCTAGAATGTCGTACCACAGATGATTGTCATTCAGGCAAAAAAATAGGGAAATAGTAGCAAGTAAATCCTGGATCACACTTTAATTGTTTCTGTATAAAGAAGGAAACTGTTGGGATATTTTTTAGAAGTCTCATTTTCCATATGAATTATTAAGGAAAAAGAGAGAACTTACCAGATAGAAAAGTTTAGAGAAGAGGAGGAAAAGAGATTTAACTAAATCATTGGAATATCAATAAAATCTTCTGCTCTTTGACACAGTCACCCCACTATTGGATCTAGACCTACAGAAGTACAGAAGCAGAATGGCCTATTATGTATCAAAATATTTTTATCAGTACCTATTGTGCTAACAAAAAACTGGAAGAAAAGTGTCTATCCATTAACTGGGCAATGGCTGAACAAATTATGTTGTAAAAATGTAATGGACTAAAAATAAGAAACAATGAAAATGAGGAATTAGGAGAAAAATGAGAAAAACAGATGATGTTGCATAGATAATTAGATACAATCTAATGTGATCTTTGATGTGGAGTTTGGCACCAAATGATGGCAGGCACCAAAAGGTGGGGTTCAGTCATGCACAGAATTCATAAGGGCCATTCTTTTTGGCCAAAGGTAGATTTATTTAGAGGAACAGGTTACAGACAAAATGGAGCGATAGAATAGACACCGGGAATGATAAATACGAAACAGAGTGGGAAACCACACACACACACACACACACACACACACACACACACACACAATGACCCTGTAGAAAGGGAGCACCCCAAGAAGTTGGGGCATGCCCTCCACTGGGGGCACTCCCTAAAGGAGTTAGGTAGCTTAAAGAGGAAGATGGAGTTGGGAAGGAGAGTGGAGTTAGGGGAGATGCCACAGGGCATGGGGGTAAGGAGAAAGACACCATGAGGCAGAGTGCCGTGACAGGCTGACCCAAAGGAAGGCAGCGCCATGGGATGGCCCACAAGTACATTTTATAGAGAAAAATTAACCTCAGGAACATGACTGTGATCCCTGACAGGACATGGCAAGGTGAGACTGCTGGGATCTTCACAGGGGTGGGGGATTTCGGACTGGACCACCTCTCCAAAGGGTGGGACCATGGAACTAATCTGATCTCTATCAGAGCCTTCTGCCAGCTTGGCCCAAGGATCAATTCCTCTACTAACCACACCTAACTTTGAAGACCTCATCAATCCTTGTGTTGGTTAGTTTTGTTTAACTCTTATTAGAAGGGACTTGTCAGTAAAGGTGTATAGATTTATGCTGAAATAACTGAAATATAAACCAAATATATTTGTCATGGGAGGAAAGATTTGAAAGTTCATCTGATTACCTCCTTTGGTGAAATATGGCAGTAAAAATGAGAAGGGTAGGGTGGCTTTGGGAAGATTTTGTTTTACTATACCATGTTGTCTTCTCCCTAAATTAATGATTTTGAAAATAGATAACATAAGTTTGAGACAGAGAGAAAGAGGAAGGAAGGAAAGAAGGAAGGAGAGAGAGAGGAAGGGAGAACCTATAGCTGAAGCTTCTGAGGACATGTAAGGGAACCAAAAAGTGGAAAGAACAATAAATTATTTTGAAGAGATTTTCACAGACAAAGATCATTTTTAAACAGGGCATGCGGGAGATTTAACTATATTCTCATTTAGAGTGGACAATGGCAATGTTTGAGAAAAACACAATAAAAGTATAACTAAAGAATATCAGTTTGAGGTCAGAAATGGGTTAAAGGTATCTATCAGGGGAGAATGAGAGTAGATTCTTTTATTAAAACAAGACCACAAGTAAGTAGCTCTGACTTTCTAAAGAGCATAGCTAGGAATCTAAGAAAGAAACAATGTTATTAGAACAATGGAAATTGAAATAGGGCCATTTAAAACAAAAACAAAAGCAAGCTTAAAAACTTAACAGCTACATTTTGAAAAAATACATTCTATTTTGATTGAGGCAAAAATTAAAATTTTATCCTTGAATATTAATGAACTAAATTTTTTCATGAAAGGAAGTGACTATAATTAGAAATCAAAACCCAATAGTGTAAGGATAGTCATACACTTAAAACATAAAGACCAGCACAATTAAAATTATGGTATAGAACTAAATTAGCTATGATTCAGACTAATAGAAAAATTATCATACTAAGCCAAGATCATGATATTTTTTCTTCTTCACAAAAAGTGAAATATAAAGGCACTTAAAGGCACCATAGATAATAGAAATTCAGTATTAAAAATATGTGAGCTAAGTGGCATAGAATTCACATATTAAAAGGAAAAGCTAAATGAGCATGGTATTAGAAATTGAGAATTAGAAGGGACTATTGAAATATTTGATCACAGAAGATAACATGGTAATATGGTAATAAATGCAAAAATACCTTAATAGTGATAATTTTTTTGTCTTTTTGTATTTAAATTCAAAAATGAATGAAATTTGTTAGTGAAATAATGGTAATAAATGGTTTTAATATTCCCTTTCTCAGAACTTGAAAAACATAATGGAAAAATTTCTAAATCTGATCATAATGTTGAAAATGTATTTTAATAGATAAGGTGATTATTGAATAGAAATATTAAGGAATATGATTTTCCCAACATCATTATTTTATTTATAAAAATACTTGTCCATATAAAGAATTCATAATGTAAAAAATGTTAAGCTGTTCTTTATAAATATGTCAATATCCTACAAAAAAGCAATAAAAATAGTAATCATGACCAAAAGACACAGGCCTAAATCAAGATTAAGTATTAGTATGACAAACAGAGAGTAAATACATAAAACAATTTTTAAAGAAAATAATAAAGACAATATGCCAAAATATAGAAGCAGCTATAGCAGTTCTAGAAGAAAATGTATATACACACACACACACACACACATATATGTGTGTGTGTGTGTGTATATATATGTGTGTGTGTGTGTGTGAAAAAAAAGTGAATAAAATGGAGGATAAATTAATTGAGTACATAAATTTTAAAAAACAAAAAGCCAGAAACTCTACAAATTAACAATCTGAATTTTATGTCATGGATTGTCTTTTGCCTATTTTTGCATTCACATCACTTAGCATATTGCCTGGCATATAAATAAATCATTGATTAATTGACTGACCAATCTCAAAATAAATTGTGAAAATCTAAAGAGAAATAAAATTAAAAATAAAAATTCTAGTAAATTTTAAAAGTCTATTTTTTAAAAACTAAGACAATTAATATATTTTAACTCAGTTAATCATTAAGAGGAATTTTAATTAAGAGAATGGTACCAAAACTGAGAACCATAAATGCACAATAGGCTGGAAATACAATTATCAGAAACTGCTATATCTTATCATCTATTATCCAAACTGATAACTGAAAAAAAAAAGATAAATATACATAAAATATAAAATGTACAAATTATCAAAACAGGAAAAAGAAATCCTAAACAACCCTGTCTTGAAAAAAACCTTGAGCAAGCCAGAAATTCCCAAAGCAAAATCTTCTAGGCCAGATGATTGTTTAAGTAAATTATATCAAACTAAGGATTAATCTCTCTAAGAAAGCTTTTTTTTTAATAAATAAAGAAAAATAAAATGATTTAATCATTTTAATAATAAAGAAAATATTTTTAAGAATAAAGAAATAATAAATTTTGCCAAATTTCTCTTATAAGACAAAGATTGGTATTGTTGAATCAGGAAAGGATAACTCAGAGAGAAGAACTATAGTGCAATATCATTATTGAATATTAATGAAAATTTAAAAAGTAAAATATTAAAAAGATAATGTACCTACATATCCAAAATTATTTGTTGTGATCCAGTTGCATTTGTACTATGGTATGCAGCTAAATAACTCATCAATACTGCTTTCCAATACCTACCTATGTGTAGTACCTCTGTAATAGGAGTTACCAAGAGACAGTAAGCTGGGTTCAGAATTAAGAAAAAGTAGATCATGATGCATCTCTTTGGGGAAATTGCTTTCAGTGTTCAAAAAAAAAAAAAAAGCAATATTATTAACAATCCCAAACTGGTTTCTGTCACAAAAGTCCATTCTTTTGATGAATCAAACAATGGCATTTATTGAGTACCTACTTTATATTAAATATATGTTTGCCCCACATGCTATCTGCCATGGAGTCATGAAATGCTATAATCTTGGAATAAGTGAATATGTAACTAATATACAAGACAAAGGACCAGCAAATGGTGAGTGTAAGGAACCTATAATGTGTTATCCATGATGGCTTATAAATGAAGACTGAGAAGAATGACATAACTGGAGAAACTAATGAGCAGAAAAAGGAGAGGGTTCATTGGGTGGCAGTGACAGTTAGATGACACAGTGGATAGAGCACTGGGCTTGGAAACAGAAAGACCCATCTTCATGAGTTCAAATTTGACCTCAGACACTTATTAAACTGTGTGATCTTGAACAACTCACTTCACCTCATTTGCCTCCATTTCTCATCTATAAAATAAGTTGGAGAAGGAAAGGGCAAACTACTCTACTATCTTTGCCAAGAAGATCCCAAATGAGATCATGGAGAATCAGATATTACTGAAACAAGTGAACAACAAATTGTGTAGCAAAGATGAGAAATAATAGCCTAGGTGTTCAGTAGCATAAATATACTAAAATCTACAAGATGACCTTTAGCTCTTTGTGGGTTATTTTGTCCAGGGACATAAACAAGAAATGTATATTATGATTACATGTGAAAGATTTGTTCCCTTCATGTTGGGAAATTACTACTCTATCTTAGTATTCAAATATAGTAGTGTCACCTATATGTAAATCCAATATATAAAAATCTAGAATTTCAAAAAATAACAATATAGAGAGGAATTAAAGTTCTTTTTACAAAAAAAAAAATCACTGTAGGACTTTTTTGAATAAACAACTTTTATAGGATATTTAACATATGATTTGATAAATATTCCTCTTCATATCTCTAGTTCAGGTACAATAAACTTTTTTTTTTCAAAATTATCTTTTGACCAAAGAAAGGTCCATATATATTCTGCCTTGGATATTATTTGTGTTTTTCATTTCTTATATCTGCATTTGCTAGTACTCTTTGGCCATCTTATGATGATTGACAGCTCAGGTAGCAAGTGGCAGAAGAATTTGGGCAGGATAGATATACCTCTCTCTCCTTTTTTTCTATTGATATATCACCAAAAGTTTTAGGGATGCATAGTGTACCTACAACTTCACAAAATTGGGTCCAGAGTCAATTCAACTAGTCTCTTCATATTGCTACATTATTGACCATTTCTCTAACCACCTAAAAGATTTTTTAAAAAATTTGCACCTGGGTACTCAAGAGTTTCTAATTGGGCAATGCCCCAATGGCCCAATATGGTTGACTCTGACTTTACTCTGACCTGACTTATAATGAAATTAGACTAACAAGACCAACCCATTTTTTCAGAACTTATTAAAGAATTCTTAATTTGAGATCTTATTCAACAGATAAGAAGAGGACACTTTTTTTAAAGAGATTTTCCTTTACTAAAAAAAATTCCCTGTAACTTTTATAGATTTCACATATAAGCCAAAATAGACCAAATGACAAGCCATTATCTAACCTGTTAAAAGTAAAAATATTTTCTCTCTTCTCCCTTTTCTTATTATCCTTTAAGTTGACCAATCTATGTGATTCTCTCTAGGGTATCATTTTAAAAGATAGATTAAAAGCTAGAGGCCAAGCATTAGGATATATTTGTACATGAGCTGCTGAAATTCAGTGACTTTGGATAGAGGTGAATTTCATCATTTTCTTTCACACAGTGTCTATAGTCTTTTAATAATGGGCCCATTTATAAATGTGAGGTATGAAATTCATCTGCATATACACCACCCTCAAGTCAAAAAAACAGCACATTTCACACCAGTAACTTCTTCCTGTATCAGGCAATGGGGTGAGAGGAGGCTTTGACAAAAATGGTATGTATTACATAACACTCCCATCTTCTTACAGATGCATGAGCAACTTTAAAATAGAAATGTGAAAGCGGTACATTGTCTTTAGAAGCAAACTATTTGGGGGAGGATAACAAATTTCCAAGCTCTAACAAGTAAAAAGCTAACAAATAATCACAGAGGTAGGTCTTGGGGCAGGGGTGGGGATGTGTGGAATTAAGTTTGGACCACTCTGAGCTAAATATCAAATCATAAAAGAAAAACTGACAATTGCATAAGTCTTTAAAGTTTTCAAAGTATTTTGATTCTGTTAGCACAATGGCTTCAGGATGACCTTGTAAAATAAGTACAATTACAGGTATTGTTATCCCAAATTTACAGAGGCAGAAATGGGCTGAAGAAACCATTATCACATAGCCAGTTAAGGCTTGAAGATAGTGTGTGAATCTAACTTTTTTCCATTCTACTATGCTTTACTGCCTCTCCTGGAAAAACAATTCAGGTCACATTTCTTAAGATCATAGTCCTAGATTTCTTTCTTCCTTACTATTTTTCCAACTCTAAATATACAGTTCCACATCCTCTTTTCAGGGAGGAAAATCTCTATGGTGTTCATAAGCTAAATCTTGTGGTTTAGCTAGCTAATGATGATGAAGAAAAAAAACGATATGAATGGTTCATTATAATTCAACACCCTTTACTGGAATTAAATATCTAAAAGTGTTTCCTTATCTCCCAGAATTCTTCAGCATATATTGTCATTTACTGTGGATATTACTTGTATGTATCCTACTTATTTATATGTTAGAATATACTCTTTGAGTTCAAGGATTTTTTTTTTTTTTTTGGTAATCCCAGTGCTTAGCATAATTCATTACATAAAATAAGCAATGAATAAATATCTGTTGACTATTGATTTCTCTGGATAGGCTTATCTCCTTGCTGGGTTTTTTGTTTGTTTGTTTGTTTTTTTGTTGTTGTTGTTCCTTTTTTCACTGTGTCTTTGTTAAATTATCCCCACTTTATGGGATTTTAGCCTAGAAGAAAATTCAGAGGTCATTTTCTTTTTACAGAAATGATTCCCTTAAGTTCACATATGTAGCCACTATCAGAATCAGGATTTAAATTCAGTTCTATGACTCAGAATCTAGAACCCTTTCCACTATATTGCTTGTGTTCATACCAGGATTTTTATTCCCCACTGAATCCACCTTTCCTAACTCATCCAGCCTTTAAGCTCTAGCTCAATCCCTACTTGCTCACCAGGCATTTCTAGACCACACTAGCCCTTATGACCTTGCCATTGAATTCTTAAACCATTTATTGTCCAGATGCCTATTTCTGGTTTTTAATCATAGGCTGGTTTGTAGTGTTAATTAGCTGTTTCTTTCAAAGATGTTGTAATGTTAGAAAAACTGAGGCAGGATAGAGATTAGAGAACAATTTGATTATTAATTTATTGGAGAGTAAATCAACTGACTGGATCGGATTCATGTCTCAAAGTATCCAGCAGTGAATATTAGATACAAGACTCTTTTATAGGTAACAAGAACAATGTCATAATGGGAGAGGTACCTGGATGGGGATGACCTAATGGTTCCTTCCCTAGGATAACATAATGGAGGGAGGTATTGGAGAGTCTCCTGATATTCTAATGATGTCTAAAATGGATAGACCTTTATTCCATCAAACATTAAGAGGGAATGATCATTACCTGGGGTTTGAGGGCAGAGTAACTAAGGTAAGCTGACTTCAAGGAGACTATGGTATAACAATGTTATTATTGTTATTAATATTTAATTAATAATAAATGATAAGGGGGCAGCTAGGTGGCGCAGTGAATAGAGCACCAGCCTTGAATTCAGGAGGACCCAAGTTCAAATCTGGTCTCAGACACTTAACACTTCCTAGCTGTGTGACCCTGGGCAAGTCACTTAACCCCAGCCTCAGGGAAAAAAAATAATAATAATAAATGATAAGGAATGGGGCTACAAAGTACTGAACCCCAAAATATATTGGGATTTCTGGATGATGTTGTGAGGTGTCTCAAAAGAGTTTGTAGACAAATCAAAGATTTTATTGTCATGTTATTGACTAACAGTCTAAGTTCCAAAAGAAAGTTTAACTATTATGATGTTTAGTAATCAAAGGTATTCTACAAGAAGTTAGTGAAGAAGTAGGATACCAGTGGGTTCTCTTACAGGAAAAAATATAAGTTGGAGATTGACATCATAACTTGACCTTCTGAATGGATATAGTAATTCTGGGGTATGATAGTTTTGTCTATGTAAAGATTTTAACAAGGAATTCAATAAGGGTCTATGGCAATAAAGGTCCACTTAAGGATGAAAGGTCCCCTTTCTGACAAATAATCCTGTCAGTGTTCCTCCCTATTTGCCTCAGGGAGTAGCTTGGAGTCCCTCCTCTCTTAATGCTCCTCTCTATGACATACCCAGCTTCCAAGAAACTGGGATCTTTTTGTTGGGGTCTTATTCACTCCATCAATAACTAACATTTATAGAATTCTTTAAAGTTTGCAAAGCACATTATCCTTACAAGCACCTTTTAAAGGAGATACTAATATTAATATCTCCATTTTACTGTAAAATCAGTTTTATTTTCTACATTTTACAGATGAAAGACTTGAGGCAGACAGGGATGCCCAGTCACACAACTAGAAACTTTCTGAGGCTAGAATTGAACTTGTCTTCCTGATTCCAAGTTCAACACTTTAATCACTACCTAGCTACTGTACCTTAACTTTTACCTAATCAACTTAATCTTGCTTTCACTATTACTTTGCAATTGCTTAAGCTAAACCAAAATTTATAGTAGCAATATCTTAATGTTGTTTATTGTGCTTCTCTAGCAAAAACTATTCCATCTACTTGGGACTAAAGCTACACTGAGATTCTGAAAAAAACATTTTTTACAACATTAGATAGAAGTCAATTCAAAAAGTCTCTGCCCAAAATAGCTATTGCAATCAACTTCCATATTTTTTGGTCTTTATTCTAAAGACTTTTCCTGGAAGTCTCATGCAGAAATTTCAATTTATCTTATCCCAATTCATGAAAGGCAAAGTAGACCCTCATCAGAATGTGTAACCTATGATAGTACTGGTATGCTTATTCTAACATAGTCTCTAGTCTTTGGTACCAAAATGTAAATGACTGTCACCCAGAAAGACCAGTCACAGCTAATTACTGCAGCAGGGAGAAGCAGTTAGAAAATATGTTTAATAAGATTCTCTTTACACTTTAATTATCAAGTTCAGTCATTTGGCATGAATAAGATATTTTAGCCCTTATCAAAGATGTCAGTGTCTACTAGAAAATGAAAATGTATTGAATTTTGCTTAAAAGAATTAAGCTGTACTATCGCTTCCAATACAAATATGCAAAGTGAAGGTATGTGAGTCTTCTGTGAAGGAAGAAACATTAAGTTTCAGAAAATAAACATGATAAAAACTTCAGTGTGTAAATTTCCTAATTAGTTTTCTTTGTCCATCAATTCATTCAATATATATTTATTGAGTTCCTATATGTTCAAGGTACTGTTTTAGAGATTATGAAGGTTGCAGTGGTAAATAGGACCACAGAAGATACCTATTTTTCCTATTGTACATATAAATTAGCCACTACTTATTGCCTTGCATATATATAATATGCATGTTTTTCAAAACAGTTTCATATTTATATTTATCTCATTTGATTCTCAAAAAAATTATTTGAGAGAAGGAGGATTAGAATTAATAATATTATAAAGATGCAAACAGGAAAGTAGCACAGTGAATAGAGCATTGGCCCTGGAATCAAGAAAGCCTGAATTCAACTCCAGCCTTGGACAGTAGATGTATGATACTATATAAGTCACTTAATTGCTGTCTGCCTCAGTTTCCTCAATTGTAAAGTGCAGATCATAATAACAACTACCTAATAGTGAACAGGGTTCTAGATTCTGAGTCACAGAACTAAATTTAAATCCCAATTCTGATAGTGGCTACATATGTGAACTTAAGGAAATCATTTCTATTCTCAGGGCCTCAGTTTCCTGATCTGTAAAAAGATGACCGCTGGATTTTTTTTTCTAGGCTAAAATCTAGGCAATAATAGAACCTACCTAATAGGGCTTATTGTGAGGATCAAATGAGATAACATTTGTAAATAACTTAGTGTAGTGCCTAATACTAGTAGGTACTTTATAATACATATTTCCCTCCTCCCACAGATAAGAAAATTGAAACTTAAACAACTCACATAGTTCCCCCCCCCATTTTTTCCTATAACATTCTAAAGTGTTTATCATGCGGTGTTAAGTGTTACAAACACCTATCTTTTCCTTATTCTCCCACTGGACTATAAACTCTTTGAGAACACATTCCTAGTGATTCCTTTGCACTTAGAGTCATCAAAGGCAAGATTAGATAGTAAGATAGGCCCTCAGTCATGACTTCTTAATAAATATTTGTTGCCTGAATGAATGAGTATGATCTACTATGGCAGTTTGGCACTCTTCCTCCCAAATTACTATATCTTAGTCATACCAGCTTTATTGTCCACACTCTCTCATTTCACTGGAACGTTAGTTGTAATGAGAGCAAACATATTAGAATATTATAGTTTTCCTCTGATTCCAATCTATCCTTCAAGCTTCTTATAAATTAATCTTGCAATACCACAGTGCTGATCCTATTTCCTTGATCAACAACTATCAATGGCTACATATTGCTTAATAAATTCAGTCCAAATTACTCTACCTTGGTATTCAAGGCTCTCTGCAACATCATCCCAACCACTTTTATCTTTCCTACATATACTCTACGTTTCTGCCAGATCTTTTAAGGATTATATGCTGATCCCCACATATATCTTATTTTTCCTCACTTTTTTGTCATTGTTAATGTTTTCCCTTTCTTTATACTGACCTTCGCTTATGTCAGTCTTTTCCATATTTTATTCATGGCTATGTCAAATTCTACCTTTTTTGAATTCTTTCCTGATTCTCCTAGACAGATGTTTCTTTTTTCTCTGAGATCCCCTAGCACACTGTTCACACCTCTCAGGATACTTATCATATTCTCTTGACTATATATTTTTTCTTAATATATTTCTCTAAGCTCTTTGAAGCTATTAGCTATTGCTAATAACTATCGTTCCTCAAGGGCAAGGACTACACCTTCTTTTCTTTGCAACCTAGCACAATGGTCTGCACATAACAGATGATGAATAAACATTCATTAAATAAATTGACAGATGAAAATAATTACTTAGCGTGATGTTTATCAAATTCAATGTGCAATGGAGCCAAAGGTAAGTCAGAAGACAGCTTCATGTTAAAATTGATATTTAATGGGTTTTTTTTAAAGATCTATTGATGCCTTTTCTGTTTTTATGTCAGAACATTTCCTTCTGTAACTCTCCTTGCCCTTCATACCAATTTAGATTCTCTTGTGACAAAGAAACATTTTTAAACAAAACCAAATGACATAGCCAACAAAACCTGATAGTGTTTACACGATTTCCCATCCCTAACTACCCTATCTTTTGAATGAAAGCAAAATGGTGCATTTCCTCATCTCTTCCCTGGATTCAAGATCAGTTATTATTATTTCTGAATCTGACTTTTATCATCTTGGTACTATAAGCATAGTGCTGTAAGGGACTTCAAAGGCCATCTAGTCCAATCCTTTCATGAGGAAACTAAGGAGAGTTCAATTGCATTGTCCAAGATTGACTTTGGTGTGACTTATTTCTGAGTGAATCTGCTAATTTTCTTGCATTTGAGTTCCAGCCAAACTATTTCTCAGGCGTTGAGTGATTTGATGTTTTGCATGAATCCTAGATAAGACTTTGGAGCATATGACTGTTCAAGGAGGACTAGCAATCTTGTATGAGGGATGCTGAGCCTTTTTCGGGGCTACCCATCCATCTTTAGTATCCAACTGACACTCGACTCTTACCTGTGGCTCCAAGAAGCTACAGCATTCAAAGCAGCCTCTCCTTTCTAAACTGTTTTAGCAAAAGGCCAAACCAGGTTGAGAATGACCCACAAACCACAAACCTGTGGGTGAGTTGAGGGGAAGTGTCTACTTCGAGCATGTGAAGAAGACATTCCCCAGCAGAATGGGTGGATGGGAACAATTTATTCCAGCCATGATGGTAAGCTGAAACTCAAACTTGGTAGACATTAAAGACACCAAGATCATCGCTACTTCTCAGACCATTAGCTATCATCCTGACTTTTGTCTTGCCACTGGACTGTGATGACTTTGGAGGAGAGAGTGGGGCTGACAACTTTGCTCAGCTCAGCCTTACTTAAATCCAATTCGCACAAGAGTTAAGACATCATCCAGTGGTGTCTCTGATCCTCTTTGAAAACAAAAGACCAACAATAACCACTAAGACTTTACCTGGATGAGACTTTTCCTGAAAACAGAATTAAAAATAACAGAGTAATCACAATTAACCCTTATGGGAGAGCCAGGGGTTGCCGATGAGTGCTGTATAAGAACAGTTAGGTAGTAAAGGAAGCAGTGTGGTTGTAAGCAATAGAGAATGTGATTTCACATCCTCATTCTGCAACTTCATAAATGGGAGCCTGAGCAAGTGACAACCTATCCTGGCTCTCTCATGTATAAAATTAGATGGTATGCCTAGATGGCTTTTAAATTGCCTTTCAGTGCTAGATCTATGGTTCTAAGATGGTCAACACAAAATGTGAAAAATATAATGACCATTCATGAACATGGAGGAAAAGGTATTGCACTATCTAGTCTCTAAAGTCCCTTCCAGCTTTAAATTATGCATGTACTTGAAATTAATCAGTTAATAGAATTTAAAATGAATGATTTTTTAAGGATTGTAGAACACTATAATTCTCTCAGAATTATTTTAGGTTGTTTTGTTTATAAAGAGGTGCATTAATTCAAGATTAGACAAAGTTGCTAAATTCCTTTTAGAAAACAAACATAAAACCTACTGTCTCATTTTAGGGTCTGTTCACACTTCTGAGTCCTAGAAAACATTAGTAACTATTCATATGTTGTAGCTGCCCATATTTTAATTAGAGTGGACAGAGAAACTTATTTTTTTAAAAAGCAACAATTTTATGGAGTAAGCATTCTACATCTCCCCATTTTGTGCCACAGTGATGAAGCTCAGATTCTCAGGGACCAACATTTTCCATTGTGTAATGCATGCCTAGCCTACTGATGTCAGTTTCTTCAGATTTTTTTTTCCAGAGGGATTTACATATAAAATGAGTCAAGAAATATAAGGATTCAAGCCTTAAAAGAACAGATGTTAGAGCTTGCTTTCAGCTGCAGGAGAGACCTAGACTATAGTTAAACCAAAACCAAACTCATTATGATTCCATTCACAAATGCTAGACAATTTTTCATTAAATCATAGATTTAGAAGCAAGATAGAATGTCATCTAGCACAGTCCCTTAATTTTACAGAAATTAAGGGAACTGGCACTCTGAGAAGGTAATGACTTGTCCAAAGTAACACAGGGAAAAAAATAAAATAGGAAATAAATGGCAGTCAGAATTAGAACTTGGATTCTGAATCTAATACTTTTCCCACTGAACCAAACTGCTCCTTAAAGGCCTGGCCTGTTTTCTGTAAAATGTTAAGCACATTCTCTTCCCAATAGAATATAGACTTAAAAGGTCAGGAACCATATATAACTATATATATATATATATTGTTTTTACATTACCTACATTCCCCCAGTATAAACCACTGCCAGAGAGCAATTCTTTTTAACAAAAGATTTAAAAAGAGAGAGAGGAAAAAAAAAAACATTCAACAAAAGTAAACAAATATAGCAACCAAATCTAAAATGTCAAATGATATTCATCATTTAGAGTCTAGCACCTCCACAAAAAAATGAAGGAACCACATTTTCATATCTCTTCTTTGGAACCAAGTTTGGTCATTAAATTCCATAATATTACATTTTAATGATTTGTTATTCTTTCTATTTCTATTATATCAATCATTTTATGTATTATTTTTATGCTTCTGCTAACTTCCCTCTGATTCAGGTCACATGTCTTCTTAAGTTCTTTGTATTCTTCATGGTCATCATGTCTAATATAGTAATTTTCCATTAATTCATTCAATTCTACATTTCTCTTTTCTTTATATTTGTCCAAATCTGAAAGAAAAACATTAAAGTCTTCTACTAGTTTTTTTATAGTATTTGTCTTCTTATTATCCAGTTAGTTCATTTTTCTTTAATATTTACATGCTATGGCATTTGGAACATTTAAATTTAATATTTTGTTACTGTGATTCATTCAGCATAATCTTATTTCAGTGTTTATTTCTATTTTAAATCGTGAGTTTTTGTTTTTCCTTTGTCTGGTAACATAATTTTAATTTCTGCTTTTTTGGATTCATTTGATATATGACAATTTTTTTTCTAGCCCATCATTTTTAATTTGTATATGTCTTTGCTTTTTAGGTATATCTCTTGTAAGCAACAGATTGTGGAATTTTGTTTTCTTTTCTAATCTGCCAGTCTCATTATACTGGGCTATGTAATTAATTTATATTTAAAGTTATGAGAATTAAGTTTATATTTTTCTCCATCTGTTTCTAGTATTACATTTTTCTGAATTAGGATTTTTTGTTTTTGTTTTTCTCTCTTCTTCCTTCTTTAAAAATAGTGCATTTTCCCTGTAGTTCTTTGGTTTTTTTTGCTTTCCTTTGCTTACTCTACATTAGGGCAAGAATGCTCCCATAGATTCTTTTCTCTTTACTGTACTCTTATTTTTTCCCCTTTGTCTTCCTATTTCTTAGTTTGGGAATTTTATTTAACATTGATTATTTTTTATTTCTTCTTTTTAATTATCTAATTCTTCTAGTCTTTTCCTTCCTCACATTTAAGTAATTTAAATCTCCCCTCATTTCTATTTTGACTTCCTTTATTTGCTAGGTTTTATTTTTTCTATTCTTTATTTTAAAAGAGATTTTTTTTAACTTTGTTCTTTTCATTAAGTCCTTTTTCTTTCTGGCTATTTTAAACTTTTGTCCTTTGGTTTGTGGCCCTTATACTAATTTATTTCTTCTTCAGCCTCTTTGTGTTCCTCATGGAATTCAAGCTTCTACAGTATCCTTCTAAGTGCTAGTTACTCCCTGGAGTTCTGAATTCCCTTCTTCTCAAGGATCATGATGTCCATAGAGGCACAATCTTCTCTCAAAGGAATTGATCTCTTGACTTCCAAATCCCTTCTGATGAAGCCCATTGTAAAGTCCTCATCTCTCATTACAGAATATCAAGTACTCCTGGCAAATATTCTTGAACTAATTCAATTCAGTTAAAAAAGCATTGATTAAATATTGTATGGTGAGTGCTAAGAATAAATGACAAAAATGTAATAATAATGATAGTTAATATTTAGAGAGTGCCTTAAGGTTGGTATAGAACTTTACATATATGATCTCATTAGGTATTTTCTATAAATCTGTGAGGCAGATTTCAGTATTATTTCCATTTTTACAAATAAAAAAAAATCCTAAAGGCTAAGTGAGTTGTATTGTTATTCAGTCATTTCAATTGTGCATAATATGCCATATCTTCATTTGGGGCTTTCTTGGCAAAGATATTGTATGTATTCAAGCTCATTTTGCAGGTGAGGAAAGTGACCAAAACAAGTTTAAATGATTTTCCCACAGTCGCATAGCTAGTATCTGAGGCTCTGGTCACAAGTCTTCTTAACTCTATTTTCAATGCTCTATCCCCTAGCTCATGGCTCCCTCTATGCTACTAAATTGTGTCTTGGGCAAAGTAAAAATATTGCTTGCCACTCTCTATCCATGACGCCATACCTTGCTGTACATTGACAGGAAATCTGGGCTCAATCCCACCTTCTACCCTCATGGCTGGGCGACCCTAGGCAAGTCTCTATGACTCAACTTCCTTGTCTACTAAAAGGAAAGTGAGAATGAGTTCCCCCTCCCACCCAACTTCCCTAAGATCCCTTGATTCTAGGGCCCTGAGACCATTATCACCAGGAACAGAGCCTAGTGTTCAGGAACCACAATCCACTAACTCTCACAGTACCTATAAACAGAGATATTAAAGACTGTGAACTACTTTGCTGACAGGAATCTTGAAGAACACTGAGGTTTTATATCAGAGAAGAAGGACTGGTTTTGTTTCTTAGGGAAGGGTTCGTCTTTTCTTTATGCCCAAATTGTCTAGATAATCATGTCTGTGCTTTCACAGAAGACTTCCAAGAAAATGGTTTTCAAAAAATGGTGTCTGTAGCTTGAATTATCCAGATAACTGCCCCAATTTTCCACTCGCCATTGATGTGCAACTTTTCTCAGACCTTCTCTCGTGTCCCTGAAACCCAGCCTGCACCTGGATGAAAAGCAACAGATTTCCTGACAGACCAATCAGCCACACTTACCTGATCCCATGGGACGGAAAGAGAAGAGGATCTTCTTCTTTTGTGCCATGACATCTACAAAGCCACAAGGGACTCCTAGCAGGATGAAGACAATTATCCACCTGGAGATTTGCCAGAGTCAAGGCTGGTGTCTCTTGTCAAAAAATGCCACGGGAAATTTAATGACCACATGTGGTCAAGAGGGTCTCAGTTTCTTACCTACTCTGATAATGAGGCACCAGCAGCAAGGTCAAAGCAGTAGCCCCAGAAAGATAAGGGACTATTATTTGTTATTTATTCAGACCTAAGAGCTTGGAGCATGGATGACTGTGCAAAATAGAGATGTGGCCTGAGCCACAATTTTATCATTTATAATCTAAGGTCTCAGTGTCTGAGTAATTTCTCACTTAAGAAGGAAATTTACTTGATTTCTTCCCATTTCCAGGAAATGAAAATTTTGAAGTCCAGGGTCTTGAGCATTTTCCAGTATCTTTGGCAAGGTTGGATGACCTCCACTGAGCTGGTAGGGTAAATTTTCATTAAGGTGTTTCATCTAGAGGCCACTGACAAGAGGCTCTTTTTCTCCTAGAGCTCTGATGAAAGTCATTGTTTGCTATGTAACCAAACTGTCCAATTGCAACTATGCCTTTATCTGTAAATTAAAATAGTTAATTGAACTAACACTCAATTCAAACTATTAACAAGCTCTGTGCTAGCTAAGGTTTTAAAGAAAAACAAATGTTATAATCCCTACCCTTAAGGAGATCACATTCCAAATGGGAAGATACTCTTAAAAATATATGTATGTATATTATACACATATATGCCCATATATATGTACATATATAATATTTGTAATTAATTCAATATACATACATTAAATATCTGCTATGTGCAAGATAGTTCTATAAAAGCAAAGCAGAAATAGTCTCTCATCTCAAAGAATATACATTCTATGGGAAGATATTGATTAGTGTAGTTTATATGCAAATGAAATATAAATTATATGTAGATATATATGTATGTATATATGTACAAAATATTCATATACATGTATGTATATAATAAGCATATGCACAAATAGTATAATTTCAAGAGGGAGATAATAAATAATTTGAAAGATCATAAAAAGGTCTCTTGAAGGAAGAGATATTTGCCTACTTGAATTCTGCTTTGAAGAAAGCTAAGGATTTTAAGAGGCAGAAATGAGAAGGAACATGCAAAGGCATAGAGACAGGAAACCTGATGTCATGTACAGCTAGGGAAAAAGAAAAACAGAAACAGACAAAGAGAGGGAGATACAGAGAGACAAAGAAAGAGAGACAGAGACAGAAGGAGGGAGGGAGAAACTAAATATAGATAGGAACAACTAAAAGTAAAAAGGAAACTGATTTGCAGTTAGAATAGAAAGGTAGGTGGGAAATCAGGTTGTGAAATGTTTTAAATACTAGGTTGAGGTATTTATATTTGATTCTAGAATCAATAAGAAATCTTTTAAGTTATTGGGGGGAAAAGAAGGAGACAGGGTAACATGGTTAGATCTCCGTCTTAATATGTTTGATAGTTGCATAGAATATGGCTAAGAAAGGGGAAAAATTTGAGATAGAAAGATCAATTAAAAGGTACTTGTTATGAACCAGAGGAGAGGTTCTGAGATAAAGTAGAGCCTGTTTGAGTAAAGAAAATGGGATTTGTGCAAGGGGTCTTATGGAATCTCATACTTTATAATTAATTACTCTCCTATTATACTTTCAAATTATTCCTTGTTAACAAAACTATAGACAGATAAATGGCCATGTGGAGAAACCATCAGACCTAGAATCAGGAAGGCCTGAGTTCAAATCTTGCCTTACTAGCTACATATCTCTGACCAAGTCATTTGCCCTCTTGTCATCTTCAGTTTCTTCATCTGTAAATGGAAGTGATAATGAAGCATCTAATCAATTGAGAGAATATATATATAAAGCTCCTCCACCCACACTTATAGATGACTTCATCTATAAATGATAGCTATTTTACATATTGGGAAAGTAAATTTAATCATATGGTAGGGTTTATATTTGTCCTACTAAATTACAAAATTCTATGACAGCAGGAAATATGTCTCAAATTTATTTGTATACTCTTTAGTGATGAGCACAATTATGTCTTGTGAAACTCCCTATAAAGTGCTTAGTATATAGATATTCAGAAATGTTTTTTGAATGAATGAGTTAT
The DNA here is from genome assembly GCF_048593235.1 of Sminthopsis crassicaudata. NCBI lineage: Eukaryota > Metazoa > Chordata > Mammalia > Dasyuromorphia > Dasyuridae > Sminthopsis > Sminthopsis crassicaudata. Next base: position 545,386,135 of record NC_133618.1, read on the forward strand.
AAGGTTCTTTAACTGTTCATTACTATAAGGACTTTTTAATCAACTTCAATTATATGTAATGCCCCCGATTTAGTAGAGGTATTATTAGTAAATCTTTGTTGAATGATTGAACTCTTGAATGCTGAACTCTGCTTTTAAAAATAAATAGAAAACTTAGTATTGATGAAGATCTAAAATTTCACCAGCGTGGGTATTCCCTCCATGCCTTGGGAGACAATCTTCATGAGTTGCTATGACTAAAAAATTCATCATTTTGTGGCCTAGTTTCTGGTGATAGCACTCTCCACACTTAACCTAAGCTGGTTCCCAGAGAATAGATACACAGTCTATCCCCAGGCCTCAATATAAAGCCCTTCATAGTGGGTTGGACTTATCAGAATATTTTCAAATACAAGGTGACCTCTGTATCATGATGAGGTATCAGAATAAGAGACTTTAGTCAGGGATTAGAGGAGATTACTAAGGAAGAAAAAGTCCTACCTAAATGTAAAATATGCATAGCTTGCTCTCTTTATTTACATATTTATTTCAATAGTAACATTACCACATATAAATTGCACGTCAGTTATTTTGCCCTCTCTATGCCTGACTGTATTCATGCTATTTCAATTTAAAAAAAATTCTTCACTGACAGCACAGCATAATAAACAGAAGAGTCAAATTCTCCAATTAAAAATATATTTCCTCCAGGAAGACTAAGACTGTTCTTTTTTGCTTCTTAGAACAATCATTCAATCAATCAACAAATGCTGTAATTATTTATATGGAAGACAATATGCCAGGTAATGTGGAAAATGCATAGAAATATTCAATATGATCCCTGCCCTCAAGGGGCTTAAGATTTATCTGGGAAAGCAAGCAAGACATCAATGCAGATAAACAGCACAAATGAACAGTATAAGAGATATAACAAAATAGTATATGATTTATTGTCAAATGAATGACAGAAGTAATGAACAAAAGGTGGAGAATGAGCACCCTGGTCAGTGTTTATATGGAAAAACATTCTATAAGAAGAGTGGTTTGAGCTGGATTCTGAAGGCTGAGTAGAATTTGGGCAGGTACCAAAGAATGAATGTAAGGGCTTTTAGATGAAAGGGTGATTTCTGCTAAAAGCATTGGAGTGAGAGAGTGTAAAAAAATACATTAAGGCCCTTTTCACATATGTATACACAAGAGAATTGAAGTGATTTTTTTTTCTCTCTGTATATGATTATTTTTTTCTGTCTCTTTTTTTTATCTCTCTGCCTCTATGTGTGTTGTGTGTTCCTTGCACACAACAAAACTGTTCTTCTGGTATGTCTGGTATGTCTAAAATTATTTTGGCTTGAAGTATTTGGATAAATGGCTCTATTCTGCATCTTACTTTATATGTCTAGTTACCAGCTAAAGGAAGGGTGAAATTTTCTTCAAGTTTTCCATTTTCTTAAAAAAAAATTCACATCAATAATGAAATATGATGATTCAAAATTTGGCACTGGATATTATGAAATTTTGAATAGACATAAAGATACATCTATTACAATCAGAGAATTTTAGAGCAGGCCTTAGACACTGTATAGCATAAGCCCTTCATTTTATATATGTCCTTTCCCCCCATTCATGTATTATTCCCATCCCTGTAGTTCCCCATCTCAGAAAGCTAAATGCAGGCTTATGATTCTGTTAAAGTCCATCATCCAGTCAGATAATAGCTCTGAGCCCCCAGTTCTAATAAATCTCATCAGACTAAGGCAGATGACATATAAATTCAATATAAAGGAACTTATATTACAGAAAAGTCAAAAGAAAATAGCAAGGTATTGAATCAGGTAGCAAGTATACTCCTTACCTGAATAATTTCTTCTCCCAGGCCTTCAAGAAAAATTGTGAGTCTAATGCCCATTTAATCTCCAATATCCTCAAAAAAGTAGAAAGACAAAGTCCGTTTAAATTTAGAGTGAAACATCATATAATGTGTTCTATAAGCAATCTCTGTTAAGTTGGCTCTTTCTTGATCTTGGCAGCAGTACCAGGTATTGAACATTGTCTTCTCAGCATCTGGAGCTGTTTGATGTCTCTCGTCATACATTAATACCTTTAACATGCCAGTCTTGGACTTGTAATACACGTCATTTCCCTTAGCATTATTCAGTTGTTGCTATCAATGGAAGAGTTCTCTTCCATCTCTCCCTTTTTGATCAATCATTAAACCTTTTTAAAGCACCTACTATATGCTAGGCCCTGTACTAAGTGCTGGGGCACTGAACTAAGACCACTGTATTCCTCCACTTCAATTTCTTGTCTCCAGATGCACTGCTTCTGTTCCCCCACTGATGCCAGAGAGCTCAGAATGTAATTGCTCTTCTTCTTCAATTATTGTCCCTCCTTGCATTTTGCTCATAGTAATTTCACAGGCTGACTTCTCTTTTACCCTTGCAAACTCAAAGTGTGATGATCCAATCAGAGTACCACATTGGGTGACGTGATGCAGAAGTTTATACAGCCTATAGGAGTCTGCATTGAGACATACGCTCGGGAGTGTGCTGGTAAATGGTGACAACTGATTCTCTGGGTAAAAAGTATATGAATAACATACTTTTAGGTTTAATCTATAGTATTAACATTTTTCCCCATTACTTTCTTAAATTTATATATAAAAGTCCTAGTTTATAACATTTGCTGATTTCTGAAGTATAAATAAAGATACTGAAAATTTAACAATGAACTCTTATGTACCTATACAAACTGGTTCTAGAACACCCCAGTATAAACTTCTATATACAGAATCACAGAATAACAGAATCTCAGATTTGGAAAGAATTCCCTATAACATCCCAAGCAAGTATCCACTTAAAGACCTTAGATGAAAGGGAAAATGGGTTCTCTCGGCATCATGTAATTGAAGGTCTGTGTATAGAGAGTGGAGAATAGACCCTAAAGTCCCTAAATCTCAATACTGTTTAAACCTACTGTTATAGGTACACGGTAAAAGGGAAATCATCCTGTAGAATCACTATGAGCAAAATGCAAGAAATAGCAATAATTGCAGAAGAAGAACAATTATGTTCTGAGCAAAGGAGATATTTCTGTTTACCTATCACATCCAAATAAGCACAGGAACCATGGGAGAGACAGCACTATCCAGAGAACTGGTTCTGCTTCCAGATCAGCCTTCACAGTTAACATCCAGGAAAGCAAATCTTATGGAGAAAGAGTCAGCTGTCAACTGCAACCCACTGAAAAATCAAAGTATCCTAGATGAAGCGAGTGGACACTGTTATACGGAGACAGGAGATATTATGTGACAGGCAAATCAGAGTACTACCACTACCTTGACCACTGTCTCTCCTGACACTCCGATAGAAATAAACCTTTGAGAAGAGCAGAATGTCTGTAGCCACTAACCTGGGAAGCAATCCCTGTGGAGATACAGCCTGATAATTATTCCTGTAGGTGTTATAGCCACCTCCCTTGAATTCCTCACAAAGGAAAGTTCTTGCCACTAAAATCCTTCATGCTATCAAATGATTCAACATCAGAAACTGATGTGATTTGATTAGTGCATATGACATTAAAGAAGATAAATTATTATCACCTGCTTTGTTTCTGTATTTTAAAGATAATGGTAACTTCAGGCTGAAACTTTATGTGTCTTCTCCATTATTAAAATGTAAGCTTCTTGAGAGCAGGAATTGGCTTACTTTTCTATTTGTATCCCCACTGCTCAGCATGGTGCTTTGCACTTAGTAAGTGATTAATAAATGTGTTTGTTTTTTTTTACCCCATTCACTCAATATTCATTCCACTTGTGTCTGGCTGAGATGGGAGCCACTATTTATGCATTTCAATACCTGTTTCAGCTTTTTACATAGTTTTAGAATAGATGAGTTTCCTGATAGTGTTGGACTAGATACTCTAAATTTCACCTCCAGCTCTAAATGTCTTATAAAATGGACTTTTTTTAGGGAGCTTGCCATGAAAATTTCAGAGATATAACAACTCACATGAATGTAAATACATAATGGGTTTTGAAGTGCCTTTCTAATAACAACACCAAGAAGATCCAGAGTGGCAGACTTAGGTTTGATGAAAAGAAAAATTTCCTTACAGTGAGAGCTATTCATAAGGATTATAGCCTTAGGGAGTAATAACTTCCCTTGTTTTAGAGAATTTTGAGATAAGAGTAGATGACCACTTATTAAGAGTTTTATAGATATAGTAGGATACTATTGTCCTCATTTTAGAATTGACAGAACTAAGATTCATACCAAGTCAAAACCATGCATCCAGATATCAAGTCTAACACATATCATACTGACTTTCCAGGGAATAATCAAAGATCCTTCCATTTCATTTTTGGTAGTGAGTGTCTCTAGTAGAGGTTTTTAGGTTTAAGTGCTTGACTCATTGTTATTTAACATTTTTTTCCTATTAATGACTTAAATCAGTAGTACTCAAATTTTTAAGCCTCAGAATAGTTTTATGTTGTTAAAGAATCATTGAGGATCAAAAAGAACTTTTGTTTATATGAGTAATCTTTATGAGTATTATTATGTTATTATATATAATAATATATTAAATATTTGATAATATGTTACTATATTATTAGAAATTAAAATATATTCATATACTCGACACTGTTGACCCCTTGAAAAAATCATGAGACTTCTCTTCATTTCCACCCCTGCCAAGGTTCCTGGACCATGTTTTGAGAACTACTGCCTTATATAAAAGCACAGAGGACATAATTATTAAATTTGCAAATGATACAAACCCACTATGAACAAATAACATATTAGATGACAAATATATGATCCAAAAATATTTTTATAGGATAGGTCATGGGACTAAGAAAAAGCAAATGGAATTTAATGGAGATGAATATGTAATGTCTTACAATTGTGTTCAAAAAGTTAATTTCATTAATTCTCTAGAAATTCTTGACCTTTTGTTCTTTCAGATGAATTTTGTTATTATTTTCTCTAGCTCTGTGAAGTAATTATCTTGGGAATGTGATTGATATAGCACTGAATAAGTAGATTAATTTAGGTAGTATTGTCATTTTTATTATATTAGCTCAGCCTGTCCGTAAGCACTTGATATTTTCCCAAGAGATTAGATCTGACTGTATTTGTATAAAAAGTGTTTTGTATTTGTGTTTATATAATTCTTGACTTTGCCTTGGCAGGTAGACTCCCAAATATTTTATATTATCTACAGTTATTTTAAGTGGAATTTCTCTTTGTATCTGTTGCTGCTGTTCTTTGTTAGTAAAATACAAAAATGCTAATGATTTATGTGGATTTATTTTGTATCCTGCAACTTTGCTAAAGTTGTGAATTGTTTCTAGTAGTTTTTTTTAGTTGATTCTCTAGGATTCTCTAAGTACACCACCATATCTGCAAAGAGTGATCATTTGGTTTCCTCATTACCTACTCTAATTCCATAAATTTCTTTTTCTTCTTTTATTGCCAAAGCTAACATTTCTAATACAATATTATATAGTAATAGTGATAGTGGGAAATCTTGTTTCACCCCTGATTTAATTGAAAATGGTTCTAGTTTATACTCATTACATCTGATGCTTGCTGAAGTATTTAAATAAATGATATTGGTCTTTTTAAGGAAAATTCCATTTATTCTTATATTCTCTAGTGTTTTTAATAGTAATGTATATTGAATTTTGTCAAATGCTTTTTTGGTATCCATTGAGATAACATATGACTTTTGTTAGTTTAGTTATTGATATAGTCAATTATGCTGATGGTTTTCCTAATAATGAACCAGTCCTGCATTCCTAGTATAAAGCCTATTTGGTCATGGAGTGTTATCCTGGAGATAACTGGTTGTAATATCTTTGCTAATATTTTAGTTAAGATTTTTGCATCAATATTCATTAGAGAAATAGATCTGTAATTTTCTTTCTCTGTTTTGACAGTACCTTGTTTAGGTATGAACACCATGTCTGTGTCAAAGAAAGAATTTGGTAGAATTCTCTATTTTTCTCTATTTTTCCAATGAGTTTACATAATATTGGAATTAATTGTTCTTTAAATATTTGGTAGAATTCATATGTAAATCCATCTGGTCCTGGAGACTTTTTCTTAAGGAATTGATTAATAGTTTGTTCAACTTTTTTTTTTTTTAATGGAACTATTTAAGTAGTTTGTTTGCGCCTCTGTTAATCTGGGCAATCTATATTTTTAAAAAATATATTCATCCATTTCACTTAGATTATCATATTTATTGGCAGACAGTTGGGCAAAATAATTCCCAATTATTGCTCCAATTTCCTCTTCATTGGTAGAAAATTCATCCTTTTCATTTTTGATACTAACAATTTGATTTTTTCTTTCCTCAAAAAGTTAAGTTCATATAAATGACACGAATCATTTATTAAGCATTTATTAATGAATCCACATGCTATGTGTCAGATGGAAGCTAAGTGATGCAGGAGATAAAGCGCCAGTCCTGAAATCAAGAGGATCTGAGTTTAAATCTAGCCTCAGACTCTTACTAGTTATCTGACCCTGTGTAAGTCACTTAACTCTATTTTTCTCAGTTCCTCATCTGTAAAATGAGCTGGAGAAGTATGTAATAAACCACTTCACCATCTTTGCCAACAAAATCCCAAAATGGGACCACAAAGAACAGGGCATGACTGAGAAGACTCAACAAAAATGACAACAAATATGTCAGATACTATATAAAATATGGTTAGATAAAAATTTATCTCTGAAAAACCTATGGTTTTAGTGGACTCAATATAAACTGAACGTAGATATGGCAGACAAAAAAAGTGCTCTGATCACAATTTTGGACTATATGTAAAAGCACTGTGTCCAAAAAGGAGGTGAAAGTTCAGTTGTACTACATTTTAGGAAGAATGTTGACAAACTGAAAAACTCCCAGAAGATGGTAACCAGAATGAGCAATGGCCTTGAGAGCACAACACTTGAAGATTGGCTGAAGGAATAACTGGGGATGTTTAGCCTAGAGAAGAGTTGAGCAGAATATAATATCAATCTTCAAATCTTGCAAAGATAATCATGATGAAAAGAGATTCATCTTGTTCTACTTGACCACAGAGAGCAGAATTAGTGTTAGTAGGCAGAATATCCAGAGTGGCAGACTTGGACTTGATGAAAGGAAAAATTTCCTAACAATGAGAACTATTCCTATTAGGAAATAATTGCTTCCTTGTTTTAAAAAGCCTCGATAGAGATTGGATGACTATTTATCAAGAATATTGTAGGTGATATTCAGCTACTTATGTATTAGACTAGATAGTACCTATAATTGCTTCTGACTTTGAGATTCTGTTATGGTTTCCCCAGAAAGAAAGTGATACATGGAAATATGTAGAATATATAAAGAAATACAGAAGGTAGAAAATAGACATTTTAAGCTATTACTTCACCTTAAACTGTGTTATGATAAGAACCTCCATTTCCTTTTTGGTAATGCAGAGGGTTTCCAACTTACCTAGACTTCAAAGAAATGATTTAGCCAGTGGGATAGATACAACATAACCCATTATAATCAGGATTCCTGATTAATTTAATCAATAGTGTACCTATATAGTGATAATACAAGTGAGGTTGGCACCTCCATTTCAAGAGTTGAATGAGAAGTAGCATAGGTTAGTGAAACTTGAAGTGAGGAAGACAAATGTTCACATCAGATGCTTATCATTTATGTGACACTGGACAGGAAATAACTTTTCTTGGCTTCAGTTTCTTTATCTACAAAATGAGAGTGTTGGATTTGTTGGCCTCTAAAATCTCTTCCAGCTCTAAATCTATGATCTTATGATTAGTGTAGAAAAAAAGAGACCCAAATTTTCCCAGCTCTCTTTACTCCTGTTACATTTTTTTCAAATACATTTTCCCTTTTCCTTTACTTCTGCTTTCTCTCCATCTCTCTCTATCTCTTTCTGTCTCTCTTTCACTGTCTCTATATCTGTTTCTCTCACTGTTTATCTATGACTTTCTTTCTCAGTCTCTGTCTTTCTGTCTCTCTTTGTCTCTGTCTCTGTCTTTATCTCTCTGTGTGTGTGTTTCTGTTTCCTTTCTATCTTCCTGTTTTTGTTTCTGTGTCTCTGTGTGTTTCTATCTCTTTGCCTCTCTTTCTCTGTCTCTCACTGTCTCTGTCTCTAACTTTGTCTCTCTGTCTATCTCTCTCTTTTTCTCTCTTTCTCTCACTCCTCTCCCCTAAAAATCATTGCTTCTTTATTGAAATGCTAATTGCAAGCAATATATTCACCTGGCTTGTAATTCATGGTGATGATGTTTTTCCCAACTACAACTATGACACAAGGAGCTGTCTGGAGCTTAACCAAACTTCCATCAGTTGGCAGCTAAATGTATTCAGAGAGATGTTAGCTGAAATGCTTTTTCCATTCCACTCCCAAATTCGTGTTTGAAAGCTTCTTTGGTAAATTCTAATAAATTCCTCACTGTGTACTGAGAAATGATGAAAACTTTCAATCAGGGCTGTCAGAATTCAGCAGATAACACCTTATCAGTTTTATTGTACTGAAACTTCTTTCTCCAAGGTTCCTAATGACCTCCTTATGGAAAGAAACCAACAGGCTTTTGTTCACTTTTCACCCTCCTTGACTCCTCTACCCCTCCTGACACCCCTGTGTGGCTCTGCTGACCAATATCTTTCTTTATATTTCCTATTCCTTGGTTTCTAGAAGACTGCAATCCCTTTAGGGATCCTTCTTCTCTGGCAGCAATTTTTCTTTCACTGGCTTCTCATCTTCCCATTTACCTTTGAAAACGGGTGTCCCTGTAAAGCTCATTCTTGAGTCCTTCCCCCCTTTTTCCCCTCTACATTTCTTTATTTAGTAATTTCATTTTCTGGCTTAAGTTTTCATATTTATGTAAATGATAGACAAATGTATGTATTTACCCAGAGTCTAGCTTATGTGAAATGTAAAGCAGGACCAAACTAAAATGGTTGTAGCAGGAGTTGAAGCAACTTCCATAATACATTTCAAACTTACTTAGGCAGGATGAACAGAGATTTCTCTTCAGGAGACAAAATTTAGAGGTCCTTGTTTTTCTTAATCAGATGGAAACAATAAACAGGTCAAATAGGTACCAGCATCTAAGGGCGTGTTTCTTTTTCTGGAATTTTTCCAGCATTTCATCCTCCCATCTTATGCTCATCTGTACCGTCTTTTGTCACATAGCTTTGGATATAGCCAATATCAACCCTATTTTTTTTTGCTGCCCTATGTCATTATCTTTCACAGTTCTTGCTCTTCTTCAGGTTACTGGGACCTGATTGTCAGAGTCCAGTGATAGTACTTTCTCACCACTCTCCCAAGATCTTGATCTTGATAATGACCATTACTTCATCTTTCTCCACTACTCTGTCCTCCTCCATTCCCTTCTGAGAGTTTGTGCATCAAATAATATAATAATAGTACTTAAAAGTTTATAACCCATATATAAATATATAATATATATGTATATATAAATGCTATAAATACATATGTATATATAGTACATACATAACACATATATGTATGTGGTTTATATACACATCAGATGGAACTAGCCCCTCAGAAAAAAGTGGACCATCCCTCCCTCTGTGTGACTGCACCTAAGTGAGTCATGATTGTTGAGAGAGTCAAAGAAGATAATGTATGTAAAGTGCTTCACAAAAAAAAAAAAAGAGCTATATAAATCCTAGCTATTATTCTAAATTTTCTATTTCTGTTAATGGAACCTCTTTTCCCCCAGTCACTCAAGCTACAAAATGACAGAATCATCTTTGACTTTTCCTTCTCCTCTCCATTCCATATCAGTCATGAAGACCAATTAGTCTAACTCTGTACCATATCTTACAACACCCTTCCTCCCTTTTACTCCTGCTACAACAACTGCAGTTTAAATCTGCTTCACTTCTCACTTAAACTATTATAATGCATTCTAGGTTGTTAGTTTTGGAACCTCTCTATATCTTCAGGTTGCTCATCCTTCTGAGTAATCCCTAACTAATCTTCTAGTCCTTCCTCTCTTCAAAAACCTCTAGTGACTCAACATTACCTACTGAATAAAATATAAATACCTCATTCTAGTATTCAAGTGCTATCACAAGTTAACTCCTACTTTTCAGCCTCATCCCATATTATTCTCCTTTATGTTGCATTCAAACTTCATTGCTCACTGCCCTCACTTCCCTCTTGTGTTTCTGCTTACAGTGTTCCTCATGCTTGGAGTAGGATACCCTCCATTCCTGCCATCTTTGCAATTTGAAATCCTTGTCTTCCTTCAAAGACCCACTCACATATTATTACCTTCAAAGTGTTTTCTTTCCTTTGCCCCCAAAACTGAAAATGACCTAGTTCTCACATTTTTCATACCCTTTTTTCTAAATCTCTCCTCCAAATGTAATATATTCTGTCTTCAATCAGACTATGTCTAAGAGCAAGGTAGCTTCACGAGAGTAGTCAGAGGAGTGAAGAGAGAAGTTACTAGAATGCCACTTTCCCCAAAATGAATCTGCCTAGCACTGATCTTTTATGTAAATCAAATAATATTGGTTATAGTGATACCATTCTCCTTCTTTCTCACTATTTTCTTGATTCAATACTGAGTAGATTCCCCCTGGCCCTTCATTTCCTATTTATAAATTCACATCACCCTTTCCTTCTCAGCAGCTGGATCTGAGATTTCTTCATTTGTTGAATTCCTGGCTTTGAACTTTAGACTGTGCTTGCCTTTTTGATCTATTGACTCCCTGACTCAGGCTTTGTGCTTGAATCATGCTGCCTTGTATCCCTCCAGACTTGTTGACTCTCTTACACTCTGAGGCGCAGTGTGCTAATTGCCCACTAACCTCTTGCTAAACTCTGGCTCATGTTTATCTTTCCATGCCCCAGTCAACAGGAAAAGATGGTCATTTGTGTACATGTCGTATAATTCCTATTAGATTATATACTCCTTGAAGGCAGATTCTCTGTCTTATTTCATCTTTATTTTGCTAGCACCTAGCCTTCAATATAGTCATTGGTTTGAACTGGATTGGATTGAATTGGTCTGAATCAAATTGAAGCACTAAGGATCTGAGCTGATATTTCTGGTTAGTAGAATTTTTGCCAATGTAAAGATTTCAGGAAAGAGTCACAAAACAAAACAAAGAATAACTCAAGAGAAGTGGAGATGGGTCAAAAGAATCATTGGTAAATTTTGTGCGTTCCCCAAATAACTTAATGAAATTACAGGGTATGGAGCCTATACAGAAAGCTAAAGGTCAATTTCTGTCTAGATATGTAGTAATTGTCTAATAAAAGTATTTTTCATTTATTCCCTGTGGAATGTGATTATACTCACTTGTGCCAGGTTTATTGAGTTTCACAGACTGGGGCTATGTCTGGATGACTGCCTGGATGAAAATCAGTTGTCTCTCCCATTATCAATAAAAGCAAATTGATTTATTTCTCTCTTTTCAGGGCTTTCTCTTTGCCATTTTAATTTGTGACTTCTTCTGGATAGTGACTGGATAGAATAGTATTATCCCTGACCACAGGAGTTGATGATGGTAAATTGTGGCAGAACATTCATGGAACTAATAGACATGTGTTTATACTCAGACTGAGAGAAGACATCATCAGAGTGAATTTCCTCAGCTTAATGGATAGCAGCAAGCAGGTCATTGAGATGTTTCCTGCAAAAAACACATAATAGCTCAAGATACAGCTTTCCCTACTCAGGCCCATAGTGGTGTCTTAATTTTGGGACTTGCTTCATGGGTTAGCCATAAATTCAAGGAGAGTAAAGGAGACTGAAAATAACAGAGAATTCCTGACAGAAAAGAAGCCCATAAACTAAGGCAAAAATACATTAAAGATTCAGTATACCCATCAACTTTTTGAAGAGGGGAAAGAGAGAAAAATTCCCTTTCCCATTCTTTGCTATATTCTGGGAGAAGGTAATGAGAAAAGGCCAAAAGGAACTCCTAAAGGGAACACTAGTAACTCACTTGCTCAGTTTTATAGATTAAGTAGTTGATTCATTATAAGCCAATCAGCAAAACGCAACCTTATTCTTTGAAACTCAATCAGGAATTTATGCAAACTGGCATGCTTACATTCCCTTAAGATAGGATCTTCCAGAGACCTAGACCCTGTGCTTTCATCAAGTTGATTGGGGGAACTCATAAAACTGATAGTGCCTTCCCTAATCCCTTGCTCCCTGTTATTACATATTTGCAGGGACCATGTGTTCACAAATGTATATACACACCACACTTTTAATTTATGTTGTCTTCATCTTTTAGCAGTGCTAATTTGTGACAACGCCACTACAATGTTGAGATTCCAGCTTCCTCTTTTGCTACCCTTCTTGGCAAGGAGCACAAGTGTTAAGTTGGGACATTAGGGGGTCTATTGCCTCTGAAAGCATATTATGTCACTAAAGCACAATTGCATATGACAATTCCATTTTAATTCATTATTCAACATTTACATAAGCTTAGGCTTCGTTTGGGATACATAATAGCTAGCAAGTCCAGTTACTTGTATGAAAACCAAGAATCCAAACACAAGGTAATTACTCTGAGGAGGGAAAAAAGCCACCCTTGGTTAAACAGTGCCATTCTAAATATTGACTTTGTATGCTTTCCATTCCACATTAACTATTTGATATGGGAGTGATTCCTCACTGGCTAGATAGTTGGATTAGTTAACCTCTAAAGTTCTTTCCAACACTAAAATTCTATGCTTCTATCAATCCCCAAGGTCACAAAATGGGAAACAGTAGCTGAGAAAAAAATTGCTGAAGATGGCAGAAATGATTGGATCTAATATACAGCATGAAACTTGAGAGTCTAATAAAAGTGGACACATATACTTAAATATACAAAGAGAGAAATAGCCAAAATACTCAAAGAAAAAAGAAAGACCCAAACTGTCATTACAACTCTTCCTCCAGATATACAAGCAATTCTAAAATTACCATGGTGTCTTATATTGCCAGCAACCCAATCCTATGGGATCCTTTGCCTTGGGTAATATTTTTCATCAAGATACTTCAGGAACCAGTTACCACAATCTATACTATGACTAATAGGATAGAACTCTGCCTGATTCGTGGAACTAATTAAAAATTTCTAGCATCATTGAAGAACTGCAGTTTCCATTCCTAGTGGGTTCTTGAGGGTAAAATAATTGCCATCATGTATGAATGTTAATTTCAAGATGGCTATGTTCCATCCCAAAGTAGAGCAGACTAGGCTCTCTTGATAGGTGTTAGCTTCCTTCAATAGAGGTCTTCAAACTTAGATTAGATTAATATTTGTCAGAAATGTTATAGAATAAATATGGATTGATCTTTTAGGATCAATATAATTCTGTATTTATGTAAGAAAACAGAAAATAAAGGAATTTTTCATATCCTTATTCCCCTACATAAGAAGAATATGTGCACACAGGCTGGGAGTTGGTACATATCACTGGTAATTAGCAGTCTGAAAAAAAAAAAGCACAACTGAAAAAAAAATTAAAAATTAAAAATTAAATTAAAAAAGGCCATTGTCCAAGCCAAGATCCAATCAGGTAACCAAAAAACCAGAACTATGCCCAAGTAAAGAATTTTAAAAAGCAAATTATCCAGAGATTAGGTATAAACAACAATAAAGTCCAAAGCTGAGGTAAGTGGACATAGAGGAAATTCAGGAAAGTGTCATGAGGAAGGAATTAGATGAGAGTACTCATTGGCAGTTTTTATTCAAAGAGTTAGCCTAAGACAGTTTCAGGGAAGCCACATGCACTGACACTGTCCCTCCACTCTTTATATTTTTCTAAAGCTAGAGATTTCCACTTAATGAGATAGCACTGTGCTGTATTTCCCTATATGTCCCAAGGGCAGATGATACAATTGCAGTCATTTGGGTAGGATCCTTGATACAAGCCCAAATCCTTTCCAATATTAGACTGAGAAAGCAGAAATAATGATGTGCCATTATGGATAGACTTTAGGAAT